>NC_051182.1:166932485-167121420 GCF_013339695.2 Rhipicephalus sanguineus | reverse complement strand
AGCCAACGTGCGAACGGAGTTTGCCTCCCTCGAGCGATCGGGCCCTGTGGCCGCTGATCGTGGAGGGTACGCAGCATGGCATGCGCGAGGGACCTTTTCTTGCGGCGTGTCGCCGTGAGCCATGCCCACGGACGTGCTAGCAGCACCCTTTGTTCTGTATTTTAGCCCGTGGCGTGGTTGAGCCTCTTTGCTTTTCCCGCCGCCTTTGGGAGCGGGCGTGGTACGCTTTTTGTGGTGCTGCCGCAGGCAATAAAGTGCTGCGGATTGCGAGAGCAGTGCTGTGTACTTGCCGCGCTGCGCTCGGCGCCTTTGTTGCCCGAACGCACGTGTGCAGCGGCGCGCTAGTTCACGCGAGGCGTCGGAAAACGCGGCCCCGTGGCTCGCTAAGTCCGAACCAGCGCTGGCCGTATTCCTGCGAGATATACGTGCACACTACAAACAAAGGGGGCGGGAACCCCATCAAGCTGCTGTTGTGTAATTTTCTTGTTCCTTGCCCTTGCCTTTTATTCCAGTTTTTTTTTATTGTAAACAAGGTAAAATGTGAAATGTAGTTGATAGTTGAAATAGAAAAAAAAACGCAAGCTTACAGGGAATGTCTCTGGGATTATACCAACCCCGAAAGCGCAGTCTAAAAAATATAGGACTGTGGTAAAAAAAAAAATTCATTAATTGGCAACGCCAAATCTAGAACACACAATGCATACAATGCTGTTTGAATTTGTTCATACTTAATTTCAATCTCACATTCACGTAAATTTTCTGCAGTAAGTTTGGGCACGGAAATATAAAGTAAACTTTAATTGGAAATGACTTCATAGCACTTCCTGCTCGGTGAACAAGCGTTGGGAATCTCAGAACTAAATCCATCCGAAGAGATCCAAAGCATGTACTTTCCATCTTCCCACGGACGTTTGAAGCGCCGCTCACGGAGCTCCACATATAGAGCCAGATTCCCCTCCAGGTTTGCATTATGAAACTATATATGACACACAGTCTCCGCACCGATGAATAAAAGCTATGATAGCTTCAATGTTGCTGAGTGATAAAATTTACTGCTGAATATACGTAAATGTCATAACATTACTAGATGGGTCAATAACATTATTTATTTATTTATTTATTTATTTATTTATTTATTTATTTATTTAAAAATACCCCTGAAGGCCCCCGAAGCGTATTACGAAGCGGAACAGACACATGAGGCAAATCAATGTATTTTTACACAATTTAAGACAAGGTTATACAAAAAATTCGGCAGATCCCACGCATTGTGGGAATCGGTTTCATGTGAAGCAGTCAGCGAGTACATCTATGCTGTATTTGATGGCTTTGAGCCAAGCGTTACGAGGTCGACCGACGTGTTTTTGTAAGTGTAGTAGCTGTGTACACATCGTGGGCTTACCAGGCACGTCGACAATACTGGCGTTTAAAGGGTAACATATATGGTGCGACGTAACGTCAGCCCTCACGTTAGAGTACATACGTCAGTATTATCAAAACTAATGCACTTTATAGTGCAGTCATGTGAATATCATACCTAACGTTCGTTAATGTATTGCTCCGGGGTCGAGCAATGCTTCAATGTAGCTTGCGTAATCATGGGAATACAAATGCAATGTTTATTAGACTGCTATAAAGGCGGAGCCAACATTGGAACCACAGACGTTAATCTGATATGAAGCCTTCATCGTAGGAGTACATATGTAGTGTTATTGCGTTCTTGTAAAATTAGATAGCCAGCACCAAACCACAATCGACGTTACACCGACATTACGCCCGCATAGGATGTTTTTGCAAACCAGTTTATAGACCTGGCGTGGCTTCTGTGGTAAATACTTGTATTCACACAGAAGACTTATTTTTCCATTTCCTCTGAGTGTACTTTTTTTCTTTCCTTGTGTCGGGGTCAACGCTGCCGATGTCGGTTTTAAACACGAAAGTGTTTTATGCCGGGTCCACCAAGACTTCATGACGTATTTCTGTCACGGAAGTACGTCAGCAAAATGAACGCCATCAGATGACAAAGAAAAAAAGCTATATGAAAAAGTTCCGTTGACGGGAATCGAACCCATGACCTCTCAGTCCGCGACGACGGCTGGCGGGTGTTTAGCCCACTGAGCTACCGCCAAACGCATTGCGGAGGCGACATGAACGCGCCATTTATCTTTCACACTTGCCTCTCACAGTGCTCTGGATGGATGGATGCTATGAGCGTCCCCTTTATAACGGGGCGGTGACATCTGTGCCACCAAGCTTGAAAAAACAAACAAACAAAAAAAACCGCGCCGTTGTAACGACCATCGGCGCGTTTCCAATACAAGTTTAATTTCGTCAACGCTTTAACACACTTTGATCGGCAATGGATACCCCAGTCGTTTTATAAAAAGTGAAGAAAAGCGCACAGCTGACCCCTCTGCCAGGGCAACGACAACGAAGAAGCGGGCTTCACTCCCCTATGCACGAGGCGTGAGCGAGTCCCTTTCAAGAATATTCCAAGATTACGAAGTCTGCCACTCCCCTCAAGCAAGCTGAAACAACAACTCGTTCGAGTGAAAGACCGACTTAAAAAGGAAAGATACCCTGGCATCGTCTACAAAATTCCGTGCCAAGATTGCCAGGCGTGCTATATAGGCGAGACTGGAAATTTTAAAAGAAGACTGCAGCAGCACCGTAATGATGTAGCCAAAAGGCACACGATTTGGAACGCCCTGGCAGAGCATAGTGAAAAAACTGGACACTGTCTTGATTGGCAATCGCTTCCATCATACAAAAAGATGAAAAGTATCATCCCGCCTGCTCATCGAATCTTTTTGCATACAATCAACTCACGATAAATCGCAATAAAGCGAATTTGGGAATGTTGGTGTAGCATAGTGAAACACACAGCGCGAACTACGACGGGGACACAGAAGGTGTGTGTTTTCCTTCCTGTGTCCCCGTCGTAGTTTCGCGCTGTGTGTTTCACCACGATAAATCGGACAGGGGGTCCACTCCCTGAGGTATACGCAAGCGCGTTGCACCTTTCGACGCATATATAATAAAGGACCAGCATGCATTCGTTCATTGTGAACAAGGCACCTCGTGCTGGGCGCCGAAACGTCAATTCTGTTGTTGTTTTATTTTAGTTGGCGAAGTGTACGTGTTTCTTCGACCATGATTTTTCCTCGCCAGACGAGTTTTTCGTCAACCCTAGACTTCTTTAACACACCGTGATGGGTGGCGGCTTTAGCGCAAGCCTCGCTCATAGCATCCATACATATCGACAAATAGCACTCCGACGCTCGCCTGTCGCAGCGCGTTGCCCGCTCGCCCTGTGAGTAGTAACGGCCAGGCCAGAGGGAAGACACGACGCGCGTAGCGTTTTCTCTTCGCATTTCACGACGCTTTGAAGGAGTGGCATATCGGAGTATGTTGATGCCATCTTTGCGCGGGATCACCATATGCGGTGTCCACGTTATACGTAAGAAACGTCAGCTACCGCAAGGGTTAAATCATGATCACGGGCGTTTGTCGTCGGTACGGAGATGTGCCACTAGGCGTCAACGTGAATGCGATGCGTCCATATCAAGCGATGCTATATGTGCCAAACAGCAGTAGACATTGTACAAGCTCTCATATACCAATGCACTATAACAATAAACTACTTCTGTGACGACACGTTTCACTTTCGTGTTTATCCGATTCATATGACAGAGGGAATCAACCATCTTTTTTCTTAACACTCTCGCACTTAAATTACCAATGTCTGTTCTCGCGGTTCCTGGGTAGATATAAACTGTCAATAACCTGTGGCGCATACCAATGCACCGCGGCCCGTGGTATAAACGGTTATGTGCCACACGTGTCTGGAGGAAAGGGTTTGACGACCTACGCAACGGGGTTTTCACGTTATTCACGTCATGACCCGACAGTCATATTCGTCAAATCCTCCGACCCTGCCATGCCAATCTTGGTCTACACCAAGTTAAGGAGACGATCACGGGAGCACCCAGACGTAGGCGGCCAGATAGATAGATAGATAGATAGATAGATAGATAGATAGATAGATAGATAGATAGATAGATAGATAGATAGATAGATAGATAGATAGATAGATAGATAGATAGATAGATAGATAGATAGATGATAGATAGATAGATCGATAGATAAAGATAGATAGAGAGATAGATAGATAGCTAGATAGATAGATAGAATATATAGATAGATAGATAGATAGATAGATAGATAGATAGACGGACGGACGGACGGACGGATGGATGGATGGATGGATGGATGGATGGATGGATGGATGGATGGATGGATAGAAACGCTCAGTGACAAGGGTTCGCTAAGAAATGCTTCGCATTTTAAACAAATCGAGCTAAGTATACCAAATCAAACAAAATACGAAATACATTAACAAATGAAAGTTAGAGGAGACATAGAAAATTGACAAAGAAAACGTAAATTAATGACACTAACAAATAGCATACAAGGAACACAAGTAAAAGGAAGTCTTGGTCGGGAGCTACACAAGTTTTCAATTGACAAATAAATAAATAATATACTAGGCCTGTACAATGGGCCTGTAAATCGCTAAAAATTATCACAAGAGGAACATATACACTGAACAAGAAATGAATAAACGTTAAAAGAGTACATGATGAATATTTACCCAGAAATTTTTCTTGACAGTTCCTGAAAAGTTGTGAAATCGGCTTGAGCGGCAATGTGGTACAGCTGGTTATTCCATGCAACTATTGTCGGGGGCAATGAAGCAATTAGCATAAAGAGCTGAGCGACAAGGTATACGTTGTGCGCAAGTTAACAACATCACTAGTTCAGCGCTAAAACGTTGTCTCTTGTTCATCGCTCGAAATGCTGCTTGCCCTCTGCAGTGTCGAAGGTCGTGGCACCCGTTCTCGAGGTGCTTCTGCCGAGGCCATTGTAACGCAGATCAGAAGAAAGTGAACCTGCGATAGGCACCTGCTATCACAAAATCCGTGCAGCGGCGTCGTCAATGTCACCTTCAGCGACCCGCTGGACATCAGAGACGTGAGTCGGTTAATCAAAGTAAATACTGTCACACTTATGCGCTCACTGTAAACTCGGGTATGTCCTAGACGGCTGCACTGCGTAAAACACGGTCCATTTAGAGCACCAGAAATTTGATTTAGTTCATGGGGATTCATCTGGTTTGATCATATTTATTTTCCTGTTCCAGTGAGCGCACGCTTTACACTATTTCATGACAAGGCCAGCAAATGGCCATGCAACAACAACAAAAATCATCCAGTTACATGCCGTGACCGTCGCACAGCGAAGCTGTAAGCGTGCAGCGTACTCGATTGGCTAGCGTGATCACGTGTTGTCGTAAATTCCCTGCTAGATTTGAAAAACGCGCGCTTACACCTCATTGGTCTAAGCGAGATCACGTGACCTGCAGGTTCAGACAGGTGCGTTTAAACGAACGCCTCGCGTCACGTGGTTTACCGCCGGCGCATGTCGGCGCAGCAAAGTGTGTGCTCCCTGTTATCTGCGTCACCCTCCTACGCACCCACGTGCCTTTCCTTGGTTTATCACAATCTACAGTTTCGCTGAGAAAACTGATTATTTCGTGAAACACGACTGATACGATATCGAGCGGCTGTTGGTTGTCTCCTCGACATCAAAGATCAAGGTGTGGGAGCGAGCTAGTTGGTATTCCCTAATGCTAAAACTATAGCGCAAAAAGTGCGCAGCGGACAAAGATACGACGAGGACAAGCGCTAACTTCCAACTATCGTTTATTAAAGCAACACACACATATATACCTGTCACATGTGATTGCAACAATAACAGTCAACGCAAAAGGGGAAAACCTAAACAAAAAACAGCAAAACTACGCGGGGACCAACAGGTGCGGGTGAATTTAAGTAATCTAGTTCCTTTTTTGTTGTGCGATGGATGGCTTGCTGACGCGTCATTGAGGCGGCAGCGATTGCTAATGGAAGCTGCGTCAGCAAGCACACTAACAAAAAGGAACTAGATTACTTAAATTCACCCGCACGTGTTGGTCCCGCGTAGTTTTGCTGTTTTTTGTTTAGGTTTTCCCCTTGTGCGTTGACTGATATCGTTTGTAATCACATGTGCAGGTATATATATATATATATATATATATATATATATAATATATATATATATATATATATATATATATATTGTTACGGGTACGGTTGAATTATGTTTATTTACAGGGCGAGGTTGATGGTCAGGTAGTGATGGCGTCGGTAGGCTCAACCAGCTCACGTCTTCTTCCTCTTCTTCTAGCTCGGCTCATACCCGTTGCATTCCCCGGTTCCCAGACCGAAGCCCGCTGGGCGAGTCTGAATCACTGAGAATGTGCAGGGTGAAACCGCTTGAGACGGGCAACATGTACCAGCTGGGTCCGGCTTGACCGACGGCCAGCTGACGTCGAGCGTGCCACCACGTACGTCAAATCGCTCAAACGATCAACGATGACGAATGGACCCGTGTACTGGGCTAAAAACTTTTCGCATAAGCCCCGTTTACGCTGCGGGGTCCACAACCACACGAAGTCTCCCTTGCAGTACGAGACAGTCTGATGGCGGCTGTCATAGCGTTCTTTCGATCGCTGCTGCGATGCCACATTACGAAGGCGAGCAATACGCCGGGCTTCTTCGGCAAGACACAGCGTCCGCGCGACATAGTCGCTATGAAAGTCAAACGGTAGTATCGTGTCGATGCAGCTTAGCGGTGAACGTGCATAAAGGAGGTAAAATGGACTGTAATCGGTCGTCTCATGCTTTGCAGTATTGTACGCATATGTGATGAAGGGGAGAACATCGTCCCAGTCTTTGTGGTCGGAAGATACGTACATGGCCAACATGTTAGTCAGAGTTCTGTTCGTACGCTCTACAAGCCCATTCGTCTGAGGGTGATAAGGCGATGAATGACGGAACTGCGAATTGCACAGACGAACCAGTTCTTCTACGGCGTCCGCGACGAACTGACGACCACGATCACTAATGATCACACGGGGAGGACCATGCCGAAGAATGATAAATCGAAGCAAAAACATTGCAACGCACGCAGCTGTCGAAGATGGTATGGCCGCCGTTTCTGCGTAACGAGTCAGATGGTCGACACATACTATCACCCATCGATTGTCGTTAGATGATCGTGGAAATGGGCCTAGAAGATCAATACCCACTTGTTCAAATGGTAGACGAGGCGGTGATAGTGGTTGGAGTAGACCCGGCGGAGAAGTCGGAGGGCGCTTGTAGCGTTGACACTGTTCGCAACTTGCGACATAGTGTTTGACTGTGTCTCGCATTCTGGGCCAGTAAAATCGCTCCTGCATCCGGTTCAAAGTTCTGATGAACCCCAAATGACCAGCGGTTGCTTCGTCGTGCATGGCTCTCAGTATTTCCAATCGCAGACTCCGTGGCACGACCAGAAGGAAGCGTGCGCCTTTAGCCGAATAATTCGTCTTGTAAAGCAGGCCTTCACGGACACGAAAGCGACCGGTGGCTCCGGGACGCGTTGCAGCGACGAATAGTGGTTCCAAAGCAATATCATTTTTTTGTTGTCTTGAAAGTCGTCGAGTCTGGGAATGTGGAGGAAATGGGGGCAAAGCAGTCGTCAAAACTGTCTTCGTCACACTCGGTCGTCGTCAGAGGAAGGCGGGAGAGACAGTCTGCATCTGCGTGGTGACGTCCAGACTTGTACGAGATGACAAAGTCGTACTCCTGTAGTCGAAGAGCCCAACGCGCAAGCCGTCCACTTGGGTCACGGAGATTCACCAGCCAGCATAAAGCGTGGTGGTCGGTGACGATTGTGAACGGGCGTCCGTAGATATAAGGTCGAAATTTGTGTACTGCGAAAACAGCTGCCAAGCATTCTTGTTCCGTCACGGTATAGTTTCGCTCAGCCTTACTGAAAGAGCGGCTGGCATAAGCCACTACGTGTTCTGCTCCTTGATGACGCTGCACCAGTACGGCACCGATGCCGATGCCACTAGCATCAGCGTGCACTTCCGTCGGCGAGGACGCATCGAAGTGACGCAATATGGGCCCCGACGTTAGCAGAAACTTTAGCTGTCGGAACGCATCGTCCGCAAGCGGAAGTCCAGTTGAAAGGGACGTCTTTTTGGAGAAGACATGTTAGGGGATGCACCACGTCTGCGAACCTTGGAACGAAGCGACGAAAATACGAGCAGAAGCCCAAGAAGCTTCGCAGCTCCCGCAAGGACTTAGGTGGTTCGAAAGAGCTGACAGCCTCGATCTTGCGTGGGTCTGGCCTCACACCGTTTTTATCAACGAGATGCCCAAGTACTAATGTCTCCGTTTCACCGAAACGACATTTCTTTAAGTTTAAGATCAAGCCGGCCTTTTCCACGCAATCCAGAACAAGACTGAGGCGTCTGTTGTGCTCGTTCAGTGTGCTGCCAAAAATCACCACATCATCGAGGTAGCACAAACAAATTTCCCATTTAAGTCCGCGAAGTATAGTGTCCGTAAATCGTTCGAACGTTGCTGGCGCATTACAAAGGCCGAACGGCATCACATTAAATTCATATAGGCCGTCGGGCGTCACGAAGGCCGTTTTCTCCTTGTCATTTGGGTGCATGGGTATCTGCCAATACCCTGATCGCAAATCCAGCGACGAAAAGTAGGCAGCGGAATGTAGGCAATCGATGACATCATCAATTCTAGGTAGCGGATACACATCCTTTTTGATGACCGCGTTTAGTTTTCTGTAGTCAACACAGAACCGCCAAGATCCATCTTCTTCTTTACTAAGATCACTGGTGCTGCCCACGGACTAGATGACTCTTTGACAACACCCCTTCCGTAACATGTCGGTCACCTGTTCAGCTATAACTGTCCTTTCCGTAGCAGACACGCGGTAAGGCTTTTGACGAATGGGGTGTGCAGATCCGGTGTCAATTCTGTGGTGAGCACGAGAACGTGGCAGTGAAGCCTCCGTATCACCTTGTGTGAAATCGAACACAGAAAGATGTGTCAAAAGGACTCGTGCAAGAGCGTGGCGTTCATGTGAGGGCAGCGACTTGCTGATCATCCGTAAGACCTGTTCTTCGGAACTGCTTCGTTGGGGGTCGCTTGTTTGAGACTGCTCCTCCTCGCTTAAAACTGTGATAGAGCTGTAAGTCACTTCGTCAAATTTAGCGAGCTTCATATCGCGGGGAAGAATAGCAGGCACCGAAGAACAATTGAAAGCCCACAAATTTGAGGCGCCATTCACAACTGTCACGAGAGAACGCGGCACAAGTACATCTTTCTTCACGCAACCGTGGCAAATGGTTGGATTTGCGCGTCGAACGATGAAAGGTCGGAAGCAGCAACATGAACAGGAACACGCGATAGGGACCACGGCGCTTAAGCGAATCGTTCGATACGACAAAATAGTTTTTCTCTGGTAAGGATGTGTCCGCAAGAGTAGAAAGAAGCGCGCTATTCAACGTAATTTCCCCTGTGCCACAGTTAACGGAAGCACCACAGTCCTGAAGAAGTCGATCCGAGAATCACATCATGAGTGCACCGTGGTAGAATAAGAAATTCCGTTATGAGTTCTTGCTCGCCGAATAAGACACTTGCCACACAAATACCGAGGGGGAACAAGGCACTCTCCACTGACACCATGTCACACTACCATTCCACGGGAACATAACTTTCCGACCCAGCCTTTCTTTGAATGTCACACACATGACGGAAACCGTAGCACCAGTATCTACTAACGCAGTGGCAGGTACACTATCAATTAACACACACACTTTGTTCTGACCATCATAATAGGAAGAGGAGTAGTTCGCAGAGACGGAGACTGGCCGGCGACCTTACCTCCATCGGCCGCGCCGGCTAGTTTCCCGACGGCGGTGGTGACGTAGAACGTCGCCGTGGCGACGGTGAACGGCGTTGGCGTCTGGTCGGTGGCGTAGGCTACGGTCTGAAGCTGGCGAGTCACTCCTTCTGTTGTAGTGACGGAGGTATTCCTGGGTGGCAAGCCTGTGGTGTTTGCTGCCTGAGGTTCTGTCGGCCAATGATCGTCATAAATTCCTTGTTCAAGGTTAGGCCAAGTCGGTGGTGGGCCGTATCTTGTTTCGCGGCGCCGGCGACAAAAACGAGAGATGTGACCTACGGCACCACAGCTGTAGCAGACAGGCGATGGGCGACCGGCGTTGTAGGCTTCGGGATGAGCTCTGGGGACGCTGCGTGTAGAAACACGATCTTCGGGGTGCCGATTCGTAGTCGTATCCCTACGAGTGCGTTGGTCGTGCGTCACGTCATTGGGAACTGAACTTCGGTTGCTGTCGCAGCTGGTCGGCGCGAAAGTCTGCGCCGCCTGACATGGCCGACAATGTGGATACAGCGGATGCAGGTTCGTGCGGTTGGTTAAAAGCACAACCAGGTTGTTCGACATCCGCCGATTTGATGTGCCTTTCGAGTTCTTCGCGGACAATTTGTCTTACAATTGCCGCAAAGTCAAATTGAACACTGTAGCTGTCATCAACGCTTGCTACAGTCGCAACATTTGCTAACCTGCCGAACTTAGGCGTGATGCGGCGTAGCTTCAAGGTCTCAAATGTGCGGCAATGCTTGATGACATCAGCGACCGAGGTGAGGCAATCCTTGGCAATCAAGTAGTTATATACATCCTCGGCAATACCTTTGAGAAGGTGCCCAACTTTGTCCTCTTCGGACATTCGAGGATTCACTGTCTTACACAACTTCAGGATAGCCTCTATATACGTAGTACAAGTCTCACCTGGCACTTGTGCGCGCTGAAGCAATGTCTGCTCCGCCCGCTTCCTTTTCGTGGTAGAATCTCCGAAGCACTCGGTGATTTCAGTAGCGAAGCGGTCCCAGGTTGTCAATGATTCTTCGTGGTTCTCAAACCACACCAGCGCAGTGTCTGTCAGGAAGAGAACTACATGCTCCAGCTGAGCAGTGGGGTTCCAGCCGTTACACTTGCTTACACGCTTGTAGTGGATGAGCCATTCCTCCACGTCCTCGCCGGATTTGCCAGAGAAAGGGCGTGGCTCCATCTGACGCATCCAGGCACCGGTTGTCCGCGCCGGAGGAGTCGGAGACGACTGTTGGTCACCGTTGTTGGACATCGGGATCCCCGGTAGTGTCGGAGGTAGTCGAGCGAGGCGTCGGCTTCGGCGTAGACCTAGTGGCAGCGGCTCCGTCGTCTTGATCGAAGTACCCCGCACCTCCACCACAAAACTGTTACGGGTACGGTTGAATTATGTTTATTTACAGGGCGAGGTTGATGGTCAGGTAGTGATGGGCGTCGGTAGGCTCAACCAGCTCACGTCTTCTTCCTCTTCTTCTAGCTCGGCTCATACCCGTTGCAATATATATATACATATATATATATATATATATATATATATATATATATATATATGTTGCTTTAATAAACGATAATTGGAAGTTAGCGCCTGTCCTCGTCGTTTCTTTGTCCGCTGTGCACTTTTTGCGCTAAAGTTTTAGCATTATGACATCAAAGAGACCCTGCAACACCTTTTGGGCATGGTCAGAAAACGCTGCCGATCGGTAGTCGAGGCTCCTGAGAACACGCGAGCCAAACATTATAGCGCTGCACGTAGTCAGCTACAAATCGCTCCCTCTTCTCTCTACGAATGATGGTATAAACCCAAATGACGGCGCCATAAACCCAAAGTCCACGGCCATTGGCTGATTTGATCATCGTGAGCTGCATAGTTACCGCTGCCGCCGCAAGATGCCGCCACGTTCCCGCGCTCGCGATCACACTGAAAGTAAGCCGCGCGTTGGAAAGAAAGGTCATGACGCGCGCTGACGAACGGTCGTAGCTTTTTGCCCCCTTTTCGTCCCCCTCCCTGCGTAGCTTTCAACGCGCTCGCTATAAGCCCCGCTCGTACTTCACGGATCGTAAAAAATTTTGCGCCACTCGATCGTGAGGCTTTGAACTCCTTTAATGAAGCTATTCGATGATACTTGGAAGAATGTTGCAGGGGCTCTTCTAAAACTGCCGAGCAACGAATGTATGTGAAAAAGTTAATTATCTTCTTTTTTAGCAATTGGATGAATTTGTCAAGTTATCACTGCCTACACTATGTTGGAAATCAGAGGAGTAAGATGAGGTTGGTAGGCGGCGTGCGCAGCCGTACTATCGTTCGAATAAACAATAAATGCCTCCCTTTCTCGACTGGCTTTCGCGCCTGTCACAAACACATTAGTCGATCTGGAAAAAAACTATAAAGAATCTCAAACGATGTTGTTCGGATTCCAGGTGAGAAACGTCCAGTTATTTGTGGTCCCTCAGATCCAAGTAGTTAAATGCTTTTCTGATGAACCACATTTTTGGGTCGTCAGCATCTCTCTGTGTCTAGCAAAGCCAAACGTTGTAAGAAGTTTCACAAGAATATGAACTTAGATTGTGTACTTGTGTTCATTTCAGTGCATTGATATCAGTAAATTAATGTGTTTTGAACCAGGTGCTGATAAGGTAAGTGAGAGCAGCAAAAACATCGTCCTACAACTCAAAGCCTGCTGCCATATAATTTTGCGAGTGTAATGGACACTTTTACTTTTACAGGACCAGATGGTGACCGAATTCATGAGCACTATCGTGGTAAGGATAAAAAACTTGGAAGACGCCGAGCTTGGCCTTCAAGAGCAGAACGCGACAGCGTATAATCGAGCCCCGTGCGCACCGCCTTCTCAAATGCTAGCCTCGCCTCGGTTCTCGGTGCATGCCTCAACCGTGCCGTAAGGAAACGAATGACTGCGCGTAACATTGGCCGTTTCAAACTATCCTAGAATGCCTACTGCAAGTACCGTTGTTAAATGCCCACTACGCCATAATTATTCCTTTTGCGAATCAGCGAAGGGGCCCACTACGCGTCCGTATACGTCAACACGCGAACCTACGCAGCTGCTATGACTAAATATGTCTGAGCACTGTGTAATGGGTGCGCCTTTAAAACAGCCACTCGTCGCGCAATTCACACGTTTCGACGCCTGACGCGATTCTACGCTTCGGCCGCGCAATATTACATGCGTTAAGGAGACTCCTTCCACTACATGACATTCATAGAGTGTTTTTTTTTTCTTTCGAAGCAGCTTCAAGCAATAGTATGGCTCTGTGGTAGAACACCTGCTTGCCACGAAGACGGCATAAGTTCGATTCTCACTCGAGCCTAAGATTTTTATTATTTATTTTATTTGCACCTTTCTCGATTTTTCGGTCACGCACAAGACGATGCTTTTCCGCTCACAACCAACGACTTCGGCACCGACGCCGACACGGAAATTTCTGCGAAACGAGCTCTTTAACGCTATCGCGTTAATACGCACCATTAGCACATGCTGTTTTGCGTTGAATGACAAGAGGAATGTGTTTGTTTTCTTGTTTGTTTAAAGAATCCTGAAACAATTTTCGAAGTACAGTCAAACCCGCATGTATCGAACCCGACAAAAAACCGAATTAGTTCATATATCGTATAATTCAATATAAAACTTTTTTTTTAAGTTACCGTATTTTCGGTGCGAAGTTTGGCGCGCAAGTTGTCTTCACGGCACTGCTTCACGATAATTCTTCAGGGAGAAGAATTTGAAAACGATGCTCACTCTCGAATCACTAATAATTCAGACACCAAGTAACAGAATGAATAGATCATCTGGTCCACTAAACCACGTGTACTCCCGAACATTGCGTCACGCTTAAGAACCTGCTGCTTAGGCGTCATTCCATTGTGAACAAGGGATCCCGAAACGTCATTTTGTTTTGTTTTGACATTGGTCGGTGACTTGCTTTTAACAATGCCTTACCTGACCAGACGGTATTCCGTCGAACTCTCGACTACGAAGGCGGCTTCCGGCAATGCGCGGAAATTATTTTTTATTCTTCTGCAGTGTTATTCAGGGGTGCAGATTATATGCAGGGGCGGGTCATGCGCGAGAAAATACGGTATTGATGCAAACAGCGCCTCAATATCTTTACACGCAGCAGTGCGTACTCGTCGGGTGCCTCTATGGTGCGCCTTGGCGGCCTTGCTCTTCACTATCGTACTCAGCACTCTTCTTGAGATGATGTGCGCAGCGTCGACGTCAGACTGCTTTTCTCCGCGTTGATTATCGCCAGCGTTGCGGAGAACAGCAGGTTCTTCCGTTTCACAGCAGACACCGCGTAACAAAGCGAGCGGAGAATCACGGAGAATCGAAATGCAATTGCAGCGACCGCGCACGACGGACCCACGGGCGTGACGACGAGGAATCATGGGAGAAAGCACACTGCTGTCACTCCCAAATGCATGCGGGAAAACCCCCTTTCGCGAGAAAATGCCAACTTTATGTGAGGGAAAGCCAACTCATGGGCCCTTCGCGCTGCCTATGTTCGATGTATAAAGTGTTCCGCTATTTTTGCTCGATATAACCGTAGATTCTCCTATGCATTCATATTAAAGCAGTGTCGTGCTCGAATATAGTTCAATGTAAGGTATAATTCGATTTACCCGACTTCGATTAGTCGGGTCTGACTGTAATCATCGATGGACCTCAGTGTAGGAGTTTATTGCTTTACTAATCGATATCCGCAAAAATGTTCCGATTCCGCTAAGAATGAGCGGAGTTCATTTAGTAGCGACAGTATAGTAAAGCAAAAGTGTCTAACCCGTGCACTTTCTTTCCGTAATGACGTGCTATATGTTGAACCTTTGCAGTGCGCGATGAGGAAATTACCCGTGCTAAACGTTCGGCTAATGCTGAAGATGCTCCTCTGCAGAGTCATGGCATGGCTCATCGAGTTTCTACGAGTCAGAGACTTCAACACGATGAAGAGGGTGGTAGAGGCGTTTCACGCGTTTGGGAACTGTAAGTCTCACCAAACTGAATCAGAGCTTTTGTGCCATGTACGCCGCCATATTGTTACGAGACGTTGTAATACATATTTCATTATCGTCCGGCCCGTCGTGTTGCAGTAAAGGGACACTAAAGTGAAACATTCAAGTCACAGTTACACGTGGTTGTTTCTGAAATCAATTGCTGGCAGAAATTAGTAGCGTATTCCTACAGGCGAAACTTAAGTCTCCACAACTGATGACCCCTTGTATGATAACCAACTCTAATCAAACACGAAATTTCTAAACGACAAGTTCAATGGCAGCTTCGCACTACCTTTCTCCTGGACGTAAAGGATTTGTTCTAGTCGATCCCGCAAACTGAACTATTGCCCCAACGTAAGGTATAATTGGACACTTTCTGGTTAGCCTCACTACTCTATTTCTATAAAAGGTTATGAACTTGAGCTTGTTGGCATGGCTTCATAACAGGAAACAGCGCTGGCAAACAGGACAAGAAAGACAGACAGGAACTTGACGCTGGCTAACGACATTAGCGTTTATTTCGTAGGTACAAACATATACTCCTTCTTTGGAAAGTGAAATAACAAAGAGGTGGGCAGCCCTACGCATGCGTCCCGACTAGCTCTTGAATATGCAATGGTCAAATGCGGAGATAACTACTCTCTTGTCGAATAGTACGATCGACGATGGCCCAATGGAATGAATTGTGAACGCTTCGTAAATTTCCCGTGGCGCGGCAATCACGATATCTGCGCAAGACGCGTGTGTGTTCGAAATTAGGAGTGCATCCACACTCGGCACGATGAATTGCCAGATTGCTTCCAGTTTTGGCCTTGAGGTTATTCTTGTGCTCTCGCAGCCGGCAGTTGATGCAGCGACCTGTCTGCCCGACGTCACGGTCACCGCAAGACGTTGGAACCATAGAGTTTCCTATAAATACACTAGAGGGAACTCTGGCGCTAGTGTCTATGGCACGGAGGACTTTCCTTCATCCGTGGGCTATGGGAACTGCATGCAACGCATGGCGCTTCAGCCAGCATGGGAATGATGGGTAGTACACGGATTTGTCTAAACTTCGTTCTTTCGGCTCCGTGTGGCTCCGTGTGGCATGCATCCGCTTTGTCGCAAGACGAAGTTCAGCAAACGTTCAGCAGTTCCGCTTCATCACTTTGAACTTTTTAGGCTCACTAATTGAAGTCTGGTCACGAAGTACACAACGATCCATTCTTTTATCCAAAACAAACGCCAGAACACAACAATAAGCGAAGCCACAAGTGCGTTCGAAGCCGCAAGCACGAAGGTTAGGCAAATCCTAGTACTATACTTCACTATATACTATAACCATCATTGCCATTGTGGCTGAACGATCGCAGCGCCAGAGTTACTTCTAGCTAATATTGGGAAACTATATGGTTCGAACCTCACAGATAACTTCAGTCTGGCAGACTCTGAATGGCAGACAGTGCTGCCTGTGCTCACTGTGGCAGCGAGAAAACCATTGCGCACGTCCTGTGTCATTGTCCTCACTCGATGACCAGCTGCTTTCTGAACAATCAATTCTGGAGTGCCGGAACGTTCTAGCTTCCAACCAGAAAACGACGAAGGCGCTGCTGAAGTTTCTCCGCTCAACCGACCTCGCTAAACGACTATGATGCTCCCGTGCTTGAGTGTGTGTGCGTTTCTTTTTTTCTTTTTTTTACTCTTTTTTCCTTCCTTACCTTTCTGTCCCCCTTACCCTTTCCCAGTGCAGGGTAGCAAACCGAAAAACTTCTGGTTAACCTCCCTGCCTTTCACTTAACCTTTCTCTCTCTCTCGGAGCACAAACCGCGTCGCATGTTGCTTCTTCTAAACGGAAGGATTTCGGCGAGGGGCGTTCACAGTCGGGACACATGCGTAGGGCTTCCCTTTTCCACGCCTTTTTAACGGTTAAGCTGTTTAAGCCAGCCGTAAAAACTCCAGTATGCACAAAAAACTATCATCATCATATGTGCCACAGAAATTGGGCAGATCCCACTACTCACCGCTGGTCCACTAAAAATTAAGAAGGCAACAGACGGGCGGCAAACACCCATTAAGATTTCTAGACAGACGTAACCAATAATCGAGAAAAGCTTGAGCTTGTTGGTACTATTCATAGTGCAAAACAGCGCGATACAACGAAACACAAGAAATACCAACAGGTTTTATAACTTCTTGTTTGGTCTTTCTTGTCTTCATTGTATTGCGCTGTTTTCCACCAGTGACTGAACACCGTGGCCGCACGTTTCAGCTTCGCTGGTGCATCTGTGCGTCAGCGGTACGTACAGCGAGAGAATAGTAAGGGAACGGGACAGGCAACGGTTGCTGCGAGAAGACCCCGAATCGATGGAAGCCCTACGCGAAAGACGACGTGCCCGTGCATCTATGGGAGGTGCGAACGCTCGGTTTCAGCGGGAAGTTTCTGTCTCTTGGAGTTTGGACACCCGGTCGTGTCTGTGACTGTCTGTAGCTTAATTCGAACCGCTCTGCGCTGAGAAGCAACCTAAAAACAACCTAGCATCACCTAGCTAAAGCCTAACAACGACCTAGAAGCAACCTAAAACAACCTAGCATCACCTAGCTAAAGCCTAGCAACAACCTAGAAGCAGCCTAAAAACAACCTAGCATCACCTAGCTAAAGCCTAGCAACGACCTAGAAGCAACCGTATTACACTTCAATATCGTCCAGCTTCGCTGTTTTAAACCTTGTGCGACTTCGTGAAAGCTTCGCCATTTTTGTTATTTAATTTTCCCTAGAAGTGTATACATTTGTACCTACGAAATAAACGTTCACGTTATTAGTCAGCGCCAAGTCCTGTCTGTCTTTCTGTTCCGTTTGCCCGCGCTGTTTTCTGTTATATATATATATATATATATATATATATATATATATATATATATATATATATATATATATATATATATACTCTCTTTCTGTTTCCTCCAGCTACCCTTGTCTGAGGAAAACGCTATACTGACGTTCATGGTGTTCTGAAGTTCCAAAATGAAACATGGTCTGTCTGTATAGTAGTCGATTTCTGGAGCTTCTCAACTTTTATCTCTCTGATCAACACTTGTGCAAAATTTCTTAGACAACGGACGAAACAGACACCGACGGGCGCAGAAATCTTGCACAAGAAGTGTTGATCATGGAGTACCAACTAGCTAGAACCCACACCTTTCTATCTCTCCTCGACATTCGCGTCTTGGTGTGACTCAAAGTTTCATACAAAATACAGGCCTACGTATAGGCGCTTGCATGCCACCTTGTTTCAGTGACTTATATCTTGTTCGTCATGACGGAAACGTGTACTCTGTTTGAGAGCGCAGTTTTTAGGCACCCGTTCCTGGGCTGAGCGTCCGTTGTCCATCGCCGACGAGCGCAGCGAAAGATCTGGCTCGCGCGCCTCGAGCCTGCCTTTGGTCCCCGGCTTTCTGCTAGTGAATTTGGGAAGTAAGCGATTGTCAGAATGTAACACCAGGGGTCCTCGGCCTCTGCCTGGCCGTATACCTGCATTTTAAGCAATGACTGGACAGGCCCGACCGAGCAAAAGTATATGTGCAGCAGACTTGGCTCCGTCCCCCTTAGAATATTAGCGGAAACATGTCTCCGACGAAGAAAAGTGCACTTGTTGAAACGATGGCTCCTTGCACAGCGACATTCTTTGTTCAATGAGTTCTCATTACTTCAAATCTCCACCCTCCCGTGAACTATTGTGTTATTTGGATTTCGTGTAGTGGTTTCACAGACTGCCATCAATGACAATATGATTTGCCTGCCGGGCGAATCTGCAGCTTTTCTATTTGTAAATTTATTGCAGGTCACAAATACTATCCTATGAACCCGAAAACAGAGAGAAGACTCCTCCCCGAGGCAGAATTTTATCCGAATGACACAAGACGCAAATTATTGCAGTGAACAGTTGGCCTCACTGGACTCGTAATAATTTACTCCAATCTGCAAACAGCACGCGTTCTTCGTCAAGAGGGGCACACTCTCGCCAGAACGTACACTTCCACAGGTGTTTCTCTACGAAATAAATAAACCACATTATCAAGAATGGAGATCTCTTGATGAACTTCATTTTATAGGAGATAAACCAGGGTTTTAGAAGCAACCTAAATTTTTAATTTAGTTTTATGTCACCGTTTGAAAATCAGTTTTCCGAGTAATAAAACGTGCAAAAAAAAGTCCAGTGGTGTAAATTAGGGCATACGAACTACCCAATAAAGGTATCATCAATACGGAATGAAGATCCTTTTTTATCATCGAAGCTGTTCTAGCTCGGCTTAAAATGTGAACGTGCCCGAAAACTATCGTCATCGTGTGCCACGGAATTTGGGAAGATCCCACTACTCGCCGCTGCGGCGTGGCCTGTAATAACCCTGAGAACGCGTAAAGAGAGAGAAAGAAAGAAAGAAAGGAACAAGCAAACAAAGAGACGGAAAGAAAGATATAAAGAAAGAGAAAAAGAACAATTCTTGCCGAAGAAAAATTGTTCACGAGGCTGGATTCGAACCCGCGTACCCTCGAACCGAATGCGAGCGGCCTAACCACTCGGCTATCCAGGCACGCTAGCAGAGCATAGCATAGCCTTGTGTAGTATAGTGTAGCAAAGTGGTAGGAAAGGAAAGTGAGCGTGAGGAGGAGAGCTGTGATGGTGAGGAGGAGGGGAGAGAGTGAAGCGTAGCACAGAAGGAATGAGAAAGAGAGAAATGGAGAGAAGGAAATACACAAAGAAATGAAAGAGAAGATCAAAGAATGAGAGAGAAAGAAGTATAGAGAGAGAGAAAAACACAGAAAGAAAGAGTAAGCAAGCATCGCGTCGTCTAGCGACCAGATAACGCACTACGTGGCCAAGCCGCGCATGCGCAGTAGCTACGACCGACGGAGACATCGCGCGCAACCTCCGCTCTATATTGTATAGCCTGGATGCGTATACTCCCGAGGAGGAAGCATCTCGGAGCTAGACGTGTCGGTCGAGGGGGAGTACGAGCGGTGACGGGCCCGTGCTTCGCTGTGCCAAGCTTTGCGCGACTTAGTGCAAACTGCCGGCAATTTTTTAAGAGAGTGATATTTGTGATGGGTATTGAGTGAACTACATCGAAAGTGCTTATCGTACTTGTGTACTTTAAACATCACTGTAGTAGCACACGTTTAGGGAATATTTGGCGCGTTTTTCTTTTTTTTTTTTTGCGCAATTAAATGTCGCCGTCGCTTTCCGTTGTGTGCAGTGTTTTTTCTTTGTTTTTTTTTCGCTATCCTTCCTTTTTGAAGTAAACATTAATGGGCTGTACGTGAATGTGACAACACCAGAGACCCTGAATTCGCCAAATGCAATACTACATGTTTTTCTCTTAAATTTTATTCTTGCGCTAACGACCAAGTGGAAAGGGGTATACCCGTCACCAAGAAATGGCGACAACTACTTCACTTCTCTTTTATTTCACTAAAACATAGTTTGCGCAAGACAGGTTGTATTTAGTCGTGTTTTACCGGCCAGAAATTTGTCCCGGGGGAGTCCTACTCTCCTTTATGCGTGTTCGTGCGCGTGTTTGGGTTTGTACATCTAAGGCAAACATCTCATTATTCCAGTGCTTATAAAAGCAGATGTTTACAATACAATCGAAAATTTATTGTTTTTGACGCCGTGATTAGAGGTCATATAACGCACATTTCCCTCCTGAAGTAGAATAAACGTTCTAGTTTTACAGCATAATCCAAAGGTTTCACAGCGCATACAACGAGCAAAGAAGAGACACACCTCTTCTTTGCTCGTCCTCGTTGTATGCGCTGTGAAACCTTTGGATTATGCTGCACCAACTAGCCCAACCTTAGTTTTACAGGCTGGAATACTACCGAGGTGTTCACTTTAGATGTGGTCGACCCCGTACACACAAAATGTGAAAATCTCGGGTGGGGATTTGAACCCCCCAGACCCCCTTTAGGCTACGCAAATGACTCAAATATGTAGAAGTGCTAGACTTGCTGGGCAGTTGAACTCGTCAACCACTCTTTATGCGTGTTCGTGCGTGCGTTTGTATGTGTGTCAGCGGCGTAGCCAGGGGGTGGTCCGCCGGGCAAGTACCCCCTCCCCCCAAACTTCTTTCTGCTATGGAATACTGAGCACGGAATGACACTCGACTAAACTTGCCTGCCCGAACCCCACATGGAATCAAAAACGTGCCCCCTCCTAGCAGAACTTTGGCTTGGGCGAGCTGGTTAATGTTGAAACTTTCGGAGTGCAGAGCTAAAAAATGCACGGACAGAGACACATAGCAGACACGACGGGCGCTGACTTACAACTCACCTTTATTGCCATCACTGGTGCAGATATATGTGCCATAATCGCTCTTTTTTTGTGTGTGACAGATCACGTTCTACCAGAACTGACAAACAGCGATAAAAACAATCTTTTAAGAATTTGTTTAGCTATAGCAGAGGATTCACGTAGAGCATGCGTGCAGGAATGAAAGAGCACTAGGGGCAAACATAAACAAAAACGGAACCGACAGACGCTTCGCGTGAGAAAGCATGAACACGATGAAAAAAGTAAAATATTCAACAAACCGAGATCAGCGAGTGAAATAACAACGCCATAAATAAAACCTTTGAGATAATCAATCTCGGCGTCAGACAAAACGATGCAAGGGCGGCTCACGCACTTGTCCCCTGCTTTGTGGATTAAAAAAAAGCTTCTACAATTTCCCGTTCAAATTTATCTTTCCCTTTCTTAAAGGGACACTAAAGAGAAACAATGAATTGGTTTAGATTGATAAAGTGTGCTCGGAGAACTCTTGTGTAGTTTATTTCACCACCATAGGTTTATTATTAGAGGAGAAAACCAAGTTCAAAGCTTCATTTTTAAATTTCGCGCCGAACTTTGTCATTCGTGACGTAAAAGACTTCAAAGAGCATTTAACGTATTTTGGCGCCACTGGCTCGACGAAATTTCCACAAACTCGTTATGTCAAGTCTCTGGCCTCCTCAGAGGACAATGTACTTCGATTTAACCGATTAGGAACTACGTAGGCCCAAGCAGGCGCCGTCGAAAATATGTGACGTCACGGCAAATTGTACGGGAATTCCAAGGTGGCGTCGCCACCTGTATTTTCTTTTTGCGCTTTTTCTCGCTTATTAAGCGTCTTCGCACAGAAGAATATTGTAGCAAAACAGCCATTTGGGCTAGTTGGTAACGGTTCATATCTTAAAGCAAATAGGCGCACTATGGGAACAAGGACAAAAGGGGAGGAACCGAACCGGTTCCTCCCCTTTTGTCCTTGTTCCCATAGTGCGCCTATTTGCTTTAAGATATGATTCGCACAGAAAGCGTAGTGTTTTTGGTATCGTGGAAGACTACTTTACTAATGCGAGAAAAATCGTTTTCCTCTTTAGTGTCCCTTTAAGGAACTCCGTGCGTTGAAAATCTGGGGTACAGCCACAGCGTTTGTAATGCTCACCCAGAAATCCTTCCGTTTGATTGCGCAGGTTCAAATGATGTTCTTTAGGTCTCTCGTTAAGGCAACGGCCGGTCTGACCGACGTAGTGGCGACCGCAACTTATAGGGGAATGCTGTAAACAGCGTTAAAAATGCACGCTGTAAACTTGTTCCGGTGTTGCGTGGCGCAAACACGGCGATTGTCTCTGTTAGTCAAAGCACTTTGACAGTTTGCATGGCGCGGAAGATAGAACTTGAACGTTGTGTTTTTTCTTGTTTTTTTTTTTTCTTGCGATTCGGCTAGGATTGCGCGATAACTGGTGCATATAGTATGGAATAACCTTCACTGGCATGTCAGCTCTCTTAGGCTTGTCGTTTGCTTTGGAACGTTTAATATTTTGCAGGATGGACTCACATACGGCAGTTAATTATAAGTTTTGGGGGGTAAGCCGCATGCTTTAGTCTCAGAACTTGGCCACAGAAACTTTCGGAAAGAGCGTGACTGTAGGTCTTGTTCAGGGCTGAGTTCAAGCAGTTCATTGCGATACCGCGCTTGACAAGTTTCGAGTGAGCACTGCTGTACAGCTATAAGGCTTTTTTCGATCTTGGGTTGTATGCTGAACAGATATGTGATTAGCAAACAAACAAAAAACGCAGCCTAATGTCCAAAAACTGAAGTTCATTGTTTACAGACCTTTTATGCGTGAACTTGAGGCCTTGGCCTTCTTTCTGAAACACACTGGCAACACTACCAATGACCGCGTCAAAGTGAGATACATCTTTTAAAAGCACCAAGAAATCGTCCACATACCTAAAAATGTTCACAATATGCACGTCTTGCAAGTTCGTTTGGATGCGGCTTCCAACAACGGGCAGAAAGATATCGCATAACACTGGAGCACCCGCCGAACCGATACAAATGCCTTGTTTCTGTACGTAGAATTTGTTGTTGAACTGAGCTCAACAACAAATTCTACAGGACAACAGAACAGGACAGTCAATCAACGCAAACACCTCGAGGTTTTGATTTCTGTGTCAGGGTCCCTTCAAGTTCTGTATGCTCATGAAACATACTGTGTATTGTCAGCAGCCAGCTAAGGAATGTACGTGGTCTCTGTGGAATATAATAGAAACAAATGCCTTCGAGCCATTTCGTCCATGCAGGTATGGAGCTCATGTTCGTGATTGTGAAACAAGAGGTTGGCGACGTCAGCATGATAGAAGATATGTAACTTAGAAGAACTTGTTGCTGGGCTAGTTGGTACATAACCTTGAGGGAAAAAAATTTAGACGCCTAAGCACCAGAAAAAAAAGACGAAGTACAGAAAAACAGCAAGAGACGCTCTTTTCCTGTGCTTCGTCTTTTTTCTGGTGGCGCTTAGGCGTCAAAAAGTTTTTCCTCAAAGATAGAAGATGACGACACGTAGTTTCGCCGGGTCATGCCAGTTGTCGGTCTCACTGCCGCGCTCATAGGTGGAATGCCACCTGTTCCGCAAGAGATATGAGGGTCACGGTACCGCTGGATGGCGCCGCTGGCGGTGGGAGCAGCGGCGGTTTCGGGCTGATTGTTGGCAATGTCGGTCATTGCAGCGGGTGAAGCAGTTGGCAATGTTCGCTTGCGCAGTTCCAGGTTGAGGTCAGGGATTGCATTTGAACATTTGAACAAGGACTTGAGGTCACAGATGTCTCTGAGTGACATTTGAGTTCAGTCATAACATATACACTGCCTGCTGAACGTTAAGACCTCCAGCCATGCGCATTTCTACAAGGCGCAGCGTAGAGATGTGTTTTGTACTTGAGCTTCGTGTGACGCTGTTTGAACAGCGCGCGTCATTAAGTTTTAAGTGCGTAGCACTTTAGGGCCCGGTGTGATCACGCTCAAAACCAAGTGGTCAATACAGGCCTAAAACAGGACTAGCAATTAATGCTCAAAACCAGGTTAAAATAAACGAACAAGCTCTAAAATAATATAATCAATAACCAAGAAGTAATCGCATTAATTAACTTAAAATCGCTAAAAACGCTTCGGAAACATGCGGCTGACACCCACGCCGCGCAAGAGAGGGCGCCACCGCCTAGCAAAGCGCACCCTTGCTAATCCCACCGGCGCTTCTCCGGCGCCTTCGTCGCTACATCTGAAGGGGGAAACAATCTGACGGAACTCGCTGCAGACGACGTCTGTCAACCGCTGTAACACGAAGGAAGTCGACAAAGCGCAGCAAAAAGTAGCGCCCATATCGCACACCGAGTTTGCGAATCTCCATATCAAGATTCTACTCGTGCCGGGGAAACCATACATGCTTATCTCAAACGTTGACGTCATCGACGGTTCGGTAAACAGAGCAGTGGGAGCTCTACGAACGGAAATCGCTGGGTGCCCGTTCTACGCACTTCCTCAGCTTTCGCAGTGGTGCTTCATCTGGCGCAGGATTTAGAACTACACAAATCGCTACACAATATTTTTGGACATAGAGACAACATATGGATTCGATCACATCGCAGCTTACCCTTAAAGCATATTAAAAGAAAGTCTGAATCAGTTTCGAGTGCTTGTATGCTATCAAAGGTTTATGAAAAAGAAAAATTGTTATTCATCTGTTTGCAACGCGAAGCAACAAGGAAATAAATATGGAAGGGGGGGGGGGGAGAAAACAGAAAAGGCATGGAGGTTAACTAGACTAGCTCCTACACTTGGGGAGGGGAATTCGGAAGTAAAATGGAGAGAAAAACAGAAAACATGAGTGTGCACAAATCACAATACACATCCACCATGCAGCGTATTTACAGGCTATAATTTAATTGTGTTGTCTTCAAGAACCGCAGAAGTGCTCGTGTGGTTCTCACGGGTTTTTCAGAATTGTTACACTTCTTAACGAGAAATCCCGGACCGGACGAACTTTTCCCGTTATTTGGGAAGCTTTTTTTTAATTAAGTTTGTTTCTAGCTTCGTGCTACAGGTGGGTGAACGGCAAATGACATTCCCCCTTGAAAGTCAATTCTTCATGTCTCAAAATTCCCCGCTAAAACCTCTATGCCGACTGATAGTTATATGAATTCCTAACTACTTTCTCGTACAGTCCTCGGGATAGTTATAGAGTGTCATCCTGTTGATTACCTAAGTTAAGCTAAGACTTGTTCTCGCGTATAAAATGCGCGTAGCCTAAAAGCAAGCACACTAGATGCACGTTGAGTGTCTCTTATATAGCGCTTGAGCTAGGTACGTTCACATCGTAAAAGGCAAGTGCGTATCAGCGTGACGTAGCGTTCTTGCGAGAAAAGTAGGGAAAGCAGTAGGTTACAAAAAGAAAAACAAAGAAAGGTGCGAACGAAAGATATGTATAACGCGGCCATTGTGTAAGTACTAGAAAAACAACTAAAGGGCGTGTGTATGTGTTTTAGAATGAATAATGCAGAGGGCACCAACTTTCATCCATCAAAACAGCGAGATCTGGCAGCTGTTATACTTCAATACGAATGCCATCTTCCACTTGCGCACACTGGAAACGGACTCATAAAGTATTACGTTTTTATAATCGTGTTGTCTTACATGCAGCTGGAAATGTGCCGTGAACTAGACAAAACTTGTTTATGACTGTTGCTTTTGGCTTGTTCATTGCGTCTGCACGATTCCGTTTTATTTTTCCTGTCCTGTAAAAGGGCGGCCAGGAATACTCTGACGGAGCTGCTAAAAGCTGTGAGCGAAAGAAGTGCGAAGACGGTAAAAGAACTCGCTACAGAATTTCGGTTAGCATAATTTCTAAATGCCTTGATCTTGTCATAAGCGTCTGAAGGATGCCACAAATGTATTTCTCTTTGAGTCCTGTAAAACTGTAGGTGTTTCGCGCGAATACGAAAGACGAAAACCACGGAGTAGCCAAAAAAACGTGTTCATCGCGTTTCTGCATATGCTCTGATTGTTACGGTAACGCTGGATATTCTCGAATTGTTACGGTACTTCTGTATATTTTCGGACTACAGGGGCGTAGTCAAGGGGGGGGGGGGGTTCAACCCCCCCCCCCGAAATTTTTCAGTTTTGCTTGCATATATATACACACAAACATACAAACGCAAGCACAAACATACATAAAGTATGGTTGAACCCCCCCCCCCCCCGAAAAAAATTTCTGGCTACGCCCCTGTCGGACTATTATGGTACTTTTGTATATTCTCGGACTCCCTATTGAAAATCCTGGGTTAGTAGATGCCGGAATCGTTGGGGGATAAAATTTAAATAATACTGGATAAGCTGGAAACTGTGGTGGTCAGAATGGCTGATGATGGCGAAAGTGGAAAAAATGGTGGCAGATAGTGGTGGTGGTGGCGAGCTTCTTTTGGTGTTCAACGTGGCCAATGATGGTGAAAATGGAAAATGCAGGCTGGTGGTGGCGATGCTAAACATCTTTTGGTGGATGGCTCGGTGAACAAGCTGGATGACGGTGGCATGATGGGAAGCATGGAGGTGCAACTACATAGGCAGAACTATGGCCGCATCAGTACAGACAGCTGGGTGCAGGTGGCGCTATGTGAAATCACTGCCATTTCTAATGTTTCCCTGTCGAATGTGCAGAAAAATATGTTTACAGTCCAAAGAAGCCAATGCCGATCATTACGCTTTCTAGCACGTTTTTTTTTTTTTATTATTATTCATGCGGCGTCAAGAACGACCTCAATTTTTGTGAAGCACAGCAGCTGTGAATGTTTACATTTTGTGCACGTACTTATATCAGCTTGACATCCGCGACGTGTTGCTGTATTGCGACGTTTATAAGTATAGAAGCGTCAGTGTGAACAGCGACATTAAATTTCTTACATCGCCGCGTAGTTGTCGAGAAGTCAGAGGCGTAGCCAAGGGGGAGGGGGGTTCAACCCCCCCCCCCCCCTCCCCCGAATTTTTTCAGTTTTTCTTGCGTATGTATATACGCACACATACAAACGCATGCACGAATATACATAAAGTATGGTTGAACCCCCCCCCCCCCCCCCCCCGAAAAAAATTTATGGCTACGCCCCTGCGAGAAGTAAATGATCTCTGGCTTCGCAACTCCTTTCAACCCGTATACACCAGAAAACGGCCGTCACTTGATATCGCCGCGCTAGAAACTCATCTCTGGCAATTCTAGCGCACTCTAATAAATAAATAAATAAATAAATAAATAAATAAATAAATAAATAAATAAATAAATAAATAAATAAATAAATAAATCGTCCGTATGTCTATTACCGCGTGTTGTTTTCTTGCGACGATGGTGTGCCCTTTTGACACTAATTGACGGAATTCTTTGTTGCAAGCTCGCGCCGCCCCATTAATCTAACCGCATGTGTGCAAAGGTGATGTTATTCGCAGCTTTGGCGCTGATGTGGTTATGTTTTGAAAATGCCACTAGGGTGCTAGCTCTGCTGGTAGTGCGGTGCACATGCACAGTTGCAGGCGACGACATCTCCGTGTTTGTTGTGAAGCACCATTTGTACGGAGTTAGCAAACAAGTGCGTCTGTGTTTTTGTCCCTCCTGGCGCATTTCGCGCCCATCGATCACGTGGGACGCGAGAGAGCTGACGTCTCCGTGGACCCGATAAACGCCGAAGGTAAGGTGCCTTTAAAGAGACAGTAATATGAAATAGCAAAATTAGTTTAGACTGATAAATTACACCCTCAAAACCCCAGCGTCACTAATTTATTTTATTTCACCGCCATAGGTTTAGTAATAAATGAGAAAATCAATGCCAAAAGTTTCCCTTTTAAATTTCCCGCCGAAATCTCACATGACAGCATCACGGATTTCAAAGTGTTTTTTCGTATTTTGGCCGCATTGGCTCAACGAAATTTCCTGAAATTTGGTGTGTAAAGTCTCTGGCTCCCTCAGAAGACCGCGTACTTCATTTTTACCAGTTAAGAGCTATGTAGTCCCTAGTAGACGCCTTCAAAATCTATGACGTCACGACGACTGCTGCGAGAACTTCAAAGTGGCGTCGCCACTCTCATTTTCTTTTTACTCGTTTTCTCGCTTAACGCTTCTTCTCGCGGCAAGCGTGGTGATTTTGGCATTATGAAAAGAGTAATTTACTAATGCGAGAAAAATCGTTTTTCTCTTTAGTGAAAAAAAAAACATGATCAAAAATTGTGTCAGTATCAGTACCCTTTAAATGGATGTGTTTCTGTCCCTGATCCCGTTAATGGGGACGGCAATCGCCGGGCGGATTCTAAGGGCTGGCGTCAAGGCCCTCCGAAAACGCACCACGAAAGCGCGGACAATTTAGAGTTGGTCCTTTGGTGCGCCAGCGAACGCCGGTTGTGGTCCAAAGACCGAGTCAGAGCCGAGAGTCGATAACACAAACGAAAACGAAATATATTCTCAGTTAAGGCAATACAAATAATACAAACACATGCACACTCGGCTGGTACCAGTTACAACTTCACAATATAATTCAGATGGTGTTTGCACAACGGGAGCTAAACAGATCACACGCTACAAATGCAATCGCATGCATTACAACTGTTCAATGACTGTTAAAGTCCTGAATATACAATGGCGTATCCAGTCCGCAATACTTGGACGGTATTCGAATGCTTCTCTTCAAGGAAACACTCACGCCAGCTCCAGCGTTGATCGTCGTAGCTCAACCGTCGTCGTGACTTGTCACGGCTCACACGGCGTCGTCATCCAATTCTTCCAAATTGACGATCGGCCGACCGCACACCATCATAAACACGTCTTCTTTGGCTAACGAAGCCACACTTAGCGTAACTTCACCATCACCGGGCCGACTGACTCGCTCACTGACTCGACTGCACTCCCTCACTGACTGCACTGCCTGCACTGACTGACTGGCCCTCGTCGTTTGCACGCTTTTATTCCTTCTTCCCCGGTTTCTAGAAGCGTCGGGATGTTTCTTCTGCGTGCAGTACAGCTAAGCCTGGGGAAAGGGCGAGAGCTTTCTCGTATGTTCGAATCGCGACGGCATCGCTCGCGGATGCGTCACCCTCTCCTTCTAGAAAGATCCAGGCCTTGCCAGGCGTTCGATCGTGTTTACGGCGTCTGGTCGAGTGGGTGAGGAGGATGCGGCGCGCCGGCGTCTTTTTATGCTTGTTTTTTCGTCTTTCGCGCTTCTTGGGCGCGCGATTCGCGCCGTTCTGTCTCGTAGCAGTTTGAAAGCGGCCTCGCGCGCGCTTTATAACGCGATCGTTTGTGACACTGCCCCCCACTTCAAGAATATTATCACATAATATTCAAACAACGCAAACGAGCGCGCACATACACATCCAAAAATGTCCCACATACAGAGTCCATAACTCAGTCCACACACAATGCGCGTCACATTCATAATAGAACTCTGAATACAATTCACAGGGCATTTCAATGTCGAAATATAAACCCAAGTACATAAGTACAAAACGCCATCATACATTTCGTATAAAACAATGTGAACGCACAAAACAAAGCTCTTCAACTATAATGCATATACAATTATATCGATAGCATTGTACACATAAATAACGCAAGTAACACTTCGGCTCACTAGCCATACACACTTCCCGCAGGGTATAAACACAACACATTCAAACTCAAACACTTCAATTCCAACACCCTGTCCTGTTCCAACAGACTCGCGCTTGCGCCCCTTCTTTCGGTGCTCGCTCGCTCTCTTTTTGTTCCTCTTGTTTTTCTTGCGAGCCGTTCCATTTGACGGTGCCGGAGGGGGCGTCTCTGCTGCCGTCGACACATTTGACGCTAGCAAGGCGTGGTCGCGTTCGTTAGAACGTTCGCGGTGCTTCGCCAACTTCTGCGCGTCGTGGTGTTTTGCTTGAACGACCACCTTCGTCATCTTTTGAGCCGCAGGTGATGGTGGCCGCTCAGTTGCAATGTCACCTGCTCTGCGTGTCGTCACCGGCGGTACAGTGACCGTTGGAGCTCCATTGTTGCCATTCTCTGACGCCTCGGCTTCAGTATGAGCTCGGGTGACATCTTTCCTGAGATTCTCTTCCGCGGTTTCTTTTTGTCGCGGTTCCCGAATTGACGAGGGCTCCATCTTCGGGGCTTCTCCCAAACGTTCAGGATCGAATGGCCCTCGAGCTCCGTCGATGTTTCCCACGATTAGGTCGAACAGGGGGTTATCCATGCACAGGGCAGTAACACTCCCGCTGAAGTAAGGGGTCTCAACCTCAATCTTGGCTTCGGGAAGCATTCGAATGGAACTATCAAGCAAGCGAACCGGGGTGGAATTGCCTGTGAAGTCACTCTCTCGGACCAATTTCTTTCGTACGATAACCGTGGTGCACCCACTATCCCTTAGTACTGTGACTTCCTTTCCCCCAACTTTCCCCTTAAGTGTCGGCATTCCTTTGGTCGAGTCTGTTGTCACCGCAGCACCAATGAAATCTATCTTCCTGCTTTTCACATCGGCTAATTCATCTTTGACTGCTTCTGTTTCCACTTTTGGCGGGGCATACGCACAAGCTGCTTGGTGGGCTTTGCTCACATCACTTCGACATGCGTCGGCTTTGTGCCCAGTCTGACCACATTTAAAACACTTCATCACACTGGGGCGTGAGAAGTTGGTCCGACAACTGTTAGCGCGATGACCCACGCGGTTACACAGAAAGCATCGCGGAACACTCTCTGGTGCACGCTTGGTTTCTTCAGGTACCGATCTCTTTGACTCCTCGTGAACTTCTTTTTTTACTTTGGCTAGATTCGTGCCACCTTGCGCTTCCAAGAATTGGTCGGCCAATTCAAGCATATCCTCGAGCGATTTAGCTTTCCTCTCTTTCAGATACAGCGACAGGCTCGGGTGGCAACTGGTGAGAAATTGCTCTCTGATTAGAAGCTCTCTAAGCTCCCCGTACTCCTGTGCCGTCTCTGAAAGTTCGATCCACCTGTCAAAATAATGGCTGAGCCGCGCGGCATACTGCGTTGCCGTCTCGCCATCAGCTGGCTTTCCCGTACGGAACCGATCACGGAAGCCTTCCACGGTGAATCGAAATCGCTTCAGCAAAGCAGCTTTTACTCTTCCGTAATTAGCTGCATCGGTAGGTGTCAGCCTACCGTACACACTGAGCGCTTCGCCACTCAGGCAAGTGCTCAAAGCTGTTGCCCATTGCTGCTCCGGCCAATTTTGGCTTCTAGCTATAGTCTCAAACCTGTGCAGGTATGCATCAAGGTCATCTTTCCTTTCATCAAACGCCACAAGCAGTTTGCTTGGGTTCAATCGGAAGCTATGATCTTCCCTTTCGCTGCTCTCCACTCTAGCTTGCACGGGAGTCTCTGTGCGCTGCTGCAAACGGAGCCGTTCGAGTTCCAATTCGTGCTGCCGTTGCCTTTCTCTCTCAGCCATCTCAGCTTGCATCCGTCTCTCTTGCGCCTCTCTTTCTTCTTTCGCCCTCTCAGCCGCCAACTTCTCTCTTTCAACCGCCTCCTTTTCCTTTTGGCTCACCCACTTTCGAAGTTCGGCCCCAGAAAGACCCATCTTCTCACCAAGGGCAACTAATTTCTCGAGATCCATGATGCCCGTCAAACAAAACCTAGCCGCGTGCACGAAATATCTGCCTAACTTCGAATTCAGAAACACTCTCTGCACACAGGTTAGCGAGAACGCGGTGCAACACTCAAAATCGTTCGCAAGCACTATCAACGTCTCAAGGCTCTTCCTCCCTACCTTGGACACACTGTGCACCAAAAGGTCCTGTGTCGCGGACGCCAGAATAATTGTCACTGATCCCGTTAATGGGGACGGCAATCGCCGGGCGGATTCTAAGGGCTGGCGTCAAGGCCCTCCGAAAACGCACCACGAAAGCGCGGACAATTTAGAGTTGGTCCTTTGGTGCGCCAGCGAACGCCGGTTGTGGTCCAAAGACCGAGTCAGAGCCGAGAGTCGATAACACAAACGAAAACGAAATATATTCTCAGTTAAGGCAATACAAATAATACAAACACATGCACACTCGGCTGGTACCAGTTACAACTTCACAATATAATTCAGATGGTGTTTACACAACGGGAGCTAAACAGATCACACGCTACAAATGCAATCGCATGCATTACAACTGTTCAATGACTGTTAAAGTCCTGAATATACAATGGCGTATCCAGTCCGCAATACTTGGACGGTATTCGAATGCTTCTCTTCAAGGAAACACTCACGCCAGCTCCAGCGTTGATCGTCGTAGCTCAACCGTCGTCGTGACTTGTCACGGCTCACACGGCGTCGTCATCCAATTCTTCCAAATTGACGATCGGCCGACCGCACACCATCATAAACACGTCTTCTTTGGCTAACGAAGCCACACTTAGCGTAACTTCACCATCACCGGGCCGACTGACTCGCTCACTGACTCGACTGCACTCCCTCACTGACTGCACTGCCTGCACTGACTGACTGGCCCTCGTCGTTTGCACGCTTTTATTCCTTCTTCCCCGGTTTCTAGAAGCGTCGGGATGTTTCTTCTGCGTGCAGTACAGCTAAGCCTGGGGAAAGGGCGAGAGCTTTCTCGTATGTTCGAATCGCGACGGCATCGCTCGCGGATGCGTCACCCTCTCCTTCTAGAAAGATCCAGGCCTTGCCAGGCGTTCGATCGTGTTTACGGCGTCTGGTCGAGTGGGTGAGGAGGATGCGGCGCGCCGGCGTCTTTTTATGCTTGTTTTTTCGTCTTTCGCGCTTCTTGGGCGCGCGATTCGCGCCGTTCTGTCTCGTAGCAGTTTGAAAGCGGCCTCGCGCGCGCTTTATAACGCGATCGTTTGTGACAGTTTCAGTACCATTTAAATGGATTAAATGAGTACCTGACACAATTTTTGATCTCGTTTTCTTTTTTTCATTGCAATGAGTAGCTAAGGATTCACTTACGGCTGGGAAACTTGTTTTCTCGAGTGCGCGACGGTTAATCATTTGGAGACGTTTTTGTAGCGCCTAGCCATAGTTTCGGTTTCAGAGAGCGCGGAGAGAGGCCGGGCCCAGCGGCTTTACAGCGAACACCAGAGTTTTTACGGCCGGCTTAAACACCTCCGCTGTTAGAAGAGTAGTGCCTCATCTCCATCGAACTTTTCTGAGAACTTTGTAAGTTCGTCTACGACGCGTTTCATCCTGACTGTTTTATATTCTTATATTTCATTGTTCACTTCTTATGGCGCAGACAGGATGGGCATATCGATGGTGGTTCCACTTTCAATCGCCCTGGTCGCAGCCATGATTTCTCCTGGAGCCAGCGCTCAAAGCAGTAAGAATAATTTGTTGATACATCGCAGAGTCCGAATTGACAACAACAACAACAACAACAACAACAACAACAACAACAACAACAAGAAAATAACTTCATTCTGGTGTACAGCGAAGAACACTGCATGCAGGCCGAGTAAAATACGTTAAAGGTGTTTCATTACACGTGACGGGGCCCTAACTTACCTCGCAGAGTCCGTAGAAGATTAAGACGTAGGAGTTCCGATTCTTGGAAAAATCGTGGGATCGAATCCCGGCTGCGCAGCAGCCGCATTTCGATGGAGGCGAAATGCTTGAGGCCCGTGTACTTAGATTTAGGTGCGGATTAAACACCAGATGGTAAAAATTTCGGAAGCCCTCCATTACTGCGTCCCTCATAGTGATGTCGTGGTTTTGGGACGTAAAACCCCAACATTTACTATTATTATTATTAGAATGAAACACACGCTCCAACTGATTGGCACGAAGTCAGGAACACGGTGGAGGGGCTAGACTCAGTTTTGTGCTGCCTCTTGCTTCACTTACACATCAACTAGTTAATTATACTTTGATTGCCTTTAATTGTAATGTCTGCTCTTTCTCGGCTTTTCTTAAATGTTGACGCATCTTTATCAGTCATTGTATCTTCTAATTAAGCTGGAGTGCTAAGGCTGTTCGAGTCTTCGGCTAAAGTGTCGTAACTAGGGCGATTACTTCGAGAGTTATTAAAAAGTAACACACACACAAACACGCGCGCACACATGCAAATGCGCACGGTGTGCTCACTTGTACCATGGGACAGTGGCGTAGCCAGAGGTGGGGGGGGGGGGGGGGGCACACCGGGCCCGCCCCCCCCCCTTTTTTTGCGATGGCATACACAGCACAAAATGACACTCGACCACATCTGCCTGCCCTGCCCCCACTTCAGATCATAGAGGTCCCCCCCCCCCCCCCCCCCCACCCGAAAAAAATTTCTGCCTAAGCCCCTGCCATGGGATAACGTAGAAAGCGTTAGCATAAAAGTCTGATCGTTGTGATGTCGCTTTTGATGAACAGTGCTCAATCATCTGCGATCATTATTATAGAGGTTCGTTTTGTTATTACGTTAGAAGCGTCGTATAGATAAGAAATAATCGTGGCAATTCTCCTCGATTGGGCAATATCATAGTAGACCACTAACTGATGAGGTTGTGTTAGGTCCTTGGCCTGACGTCAGCAACACGAGTGTGGTTATAGAAGCAGTCGTAGCTTTCTTACAAGCCACTGGTCTGGATGCACGTCTTTAGATTTGCCCCAGCGTAACGGAACCATATTCTCATCTCCCTACCTTACCACCTTCATTCATCTCTCTTTCGTTCCTCTGTCCCCCTTCCCCAGTGTAGAGTAGCAGGCCAGAGCAAACTATAGCTCAGGTCGACTTCTCTGCCTTTCTGTAAATAAATTTTCTCTCTTCTCTAAAAACATTGCCTTGCGTGGGGAACACCAGAACAAGAAGTTAGTAAATTTGCAAACTAATATTAAAGAGATACAGATTGTCTGCAGTTACTGGAAATCGTGTATCAACCGATTGCGGCGCTGAACTGTATCACTTTGCAATTTCACGTTCCGCGTAGCACAAAAACTTTCCCAGAACAGCTAGGCATTATCTCAGCAGCTAGTAACTAAACAATACCTCAATAGATAGTATCTGAGGATATACATATATCGATCCGTCAGTAGAAAATATTGTAATGATAGACGTTTGCGCAAATAAAAGAATACCATTGCAAATGGGGGTGGTTGTCTAATTTCCCTTTCTTAAAAAATACTATTTCCTTTCCAGATGTACTAGCAAAAGTATCCTGCATTACTTTTCACGTTCCTGACTTGCTGAATATAAGTAAGGTAAGCCGTATTCTTATGTTACGGTATTTCAGTGAGTCAGCGAACGATGAGAACTGGCGTTAAAGGGACGGACTACATATTCTCGAGGTATACCCGGATGAAAAAAAACAAAGTTAAGTACAACGGAAAGCTTACCCGTCAGGATCGACGACACTCCGCTCGCCCCACTATGCTCGGACGTTAAAAACATGTTTGGTTCTTCATTGGCAGACTTTGATACTCCCAATGAACCCTTAATTTGAGCTTTATACCACTGTCACACGCGCATTTTCGATCGCGATCAGGATCGGATTTCTTTATCGTGATTGGCTCAATTACGTAAGCTGCAGAAGGGAGCCACTCACTGGTTAGAAATCCGATTCTGATCAGGCTCGATCGCGATCACCAGTGCATCGTGTGACACTGGTTTTACATATTATAAATAAGATGGATTATTTCAATGAACGAGTTACTTAAATTCGTAAGGTTAGTACAACCAACTATATCAGTCACCAGCTGTGGAAGATCGTCAGAAAAGACAAATTCGTCGACCCGTAGCTCACGCGTCCGAACAATCACGACGGACGCGTTTCAATTACGTCTTTCTTTGTTTCCATACAGTGCTTGGGCGATGTTCTGCAAATGTGTGGAAAAGGTCCAGTAAGTTCCCACTCTACTGCTTTGCTCTTATATTGACGGCGATGCTGTTTAAGCCGGAGGTTAGGACGTTAGGTGTTCTCAGAAAAACCTCGCCGAGCGATGACGTCACAATGCGTCGCCTAGCAACGCGTTGGAGGAAGGAAAGCAGGGGGAGAGGAGAAGCAATAAAGAAAACGAAATAAACTTTCTTACCGAGGCGGGATTCGAACCCGGGCACCCAGGGTCCGAAGGCGAGCGTCGCAACCACTCGGCTATCCAGGCACGGTATAGCAGAACAAGCATTTATGGGAGCCATCAGTGGCGTAGCCAGGAAGCGGCACACCAGGCCCGTGCCCCCCTCCCCCTGCCGAAATATTCCCCCATGGGATACAGAGCACAAAATGACACTAGATACTACTTATCTGCCCGGACCCCGTGTCAGATCAAGGAGGTGCCCCCCCCCCCCCAACGAAAAGAATTTCTGCCTACGCCACTGGGAACCATATATATATATATATATATATATATATATATGATTGCGTTGCTCTAAGCGAGAGAACGAGAAAGAGAAAGAAAAGAGAGGAAGAAGGAGAAAGAGAGAGAGAGAGAAAGAAAGACAAAGGCGTATGTACCCTGGAGTGGACTACTGTGATACAAGGCATGTGGCGATCGATATATTTACATGTCTGTGAATACTTCATGAAACGTGTATGCACTTAATTCTCTCTTCGTACGCCTTCTCGCATCAACAGCCACAAGTCATCGCCGACGTCATCGCCGACTTGTGGTTGTGAGGAAATCGCTGACGTCACGAGGTGTGCACCTGCATGCACTGATAAACTGCTGCTCGAACTTCAGCATACAATCATAACGGCGCAGCATATAAGAGTTAATAATAATAATAATAATAATAATAATAATAATAATAATAATAATAATAATAATAATAATAATAATAATAATAATAATAATAATAATAATAATAATAATAATAATTTTTATTTGCGCAACAATGTGAACCCTCCGGTGACGTGCGAGGGTAGACAGAGAGGAAAAACCCTTACGCGCGCGCGTTAGCCCGTCACCGGAGGGCAAGAGAAAAGAGAGGGAGGAAAAAAAAGGGAGTTGCACGGCATTTAAAGATGGGACCTGTGTGATGCATGACTTCAACAAAGCATGACGCGTGACAGAGCTGTTAGCAGTAATTTGCTTCATCCTGCTCAACCATAGTATCTCATAATCACACGTACGAAATGCAGATTGCGCACTTTAAACGTAAAATGAATCTCCGGGGAATACAAGAAATATATAGGTGTAATCGCTATTTTCACACGCTTGTGTGTTTTTTTTTTCATTAATTTATTTGTGTTTGTCCGGTACACGTGAGGCTCATTTTTTACCAATTGCATGTGTTGGAGAGGTCAACATCATGCATGATGAACGCGCTACTGCTTCTCTCTTTGGCAAAAATGCACAACAACTATAGTCCTATACTTGCTACTTCAAAGAAATAAAACGCACAAACAAGACAAACACAGTACGGAGCAAACATTCACCACTAAATTAATTAATTAATTAATTAATTTACACGCCATCTCTTCCATATGCAGGTTTACATAAAAGTGGTCTCGGATAAACTTGGCGATGTAAGTATTGCGCACCCTGGTACATGATCACAGCACAATTGTAGCGTTCGCAAATTAATCATTTATTGTATTCAGTGCGCTCAGCTTTAGCCGCTGTGCGAAAGAAAACGCTAGTTACCATTCACATGTCTTATTCCTTATGGGGTATACCTAACGTGTGTTATACTTATTGTTGTAAGGTGATAAGACAGCCCGTAAACCGAAACACGAGGTGACTATAAATTATACATAACACATCGGAGGCGTTGTCTTCAACATAGAAATAAATATTTATTTCCCAACAGTTTCAGGGAGGGGGGGGGTCCTCTCTTCGTCGTCAGAACATGAATTAAAGTACCATGTAACTTCTTTTGCGGCGTCCCTCTCACCATCGAAGGCATTTCAGAGAGAGTGAGAGAAGCAAAGGAAAGGAAAAGAAAAAAGCGAAAAAAAAGCTATGCAAGCTATATATATATATTGTTTGTGAAGTGGGTTTGAGACGGCTTACAAGAGAGAGAGAACTCTTTTGAAGGCACAGAGGTTGGCAAAAAAAAAAAATACCCAGGATATGTGTCAAGTTTTCCTTATAAGCAGCCAAGGCCGTAGCCAGGGTTCAAACCTCCCCAAAATTACACGCACACCGACAAATCCGCGCACTAGCATACATAAAGTATGGCAGCCGCCCTCAATTTTATATTTAAGAAGTTAATTAGCAAGTATTTTGTAATTTATTATTGAAGGTAACCTTAGCACCGCCACAGTACTTCCACCTCATCAAAGTTCGTCTCCCAATGCGACAGGTGCTTTACGGGCATATCTTTTTTTTTTTAATAAAATAATCTACATTATATAAAAACCCCCTTGATATATTTAATGAATCTACAGTGCAAAGAGGGTGTAGCATTAAAACCAAATACATATGTGAACTGTGTCTAAGTTTGACGTCACACATGATCAGGGTTGTCGTACATATGGTGTGGACTTGCACGCACTACAACACAGACAACACAAACAACCGAGAGTCATGAGAGTCCCTCCGGCGTGCCTCCGAGCCAGCAGACCGACGCCGGCTCATCGAGCGCGCGGTGGAGGCTGCGGTATCCCGAGGGATCCCCGCCGACCTCCTCTAAGCCAGCGCAGCCAGTCTTCGCACTGGTCCCCTCTTTTTGGGCGTAATAAAGAGTACACCACCACCACCGTTGGGTGGACTTGAAAAGGAGCCAAAACTCAAGCTAAAAGTAGCCGCTGTGGTCGCGCCATATTATTTTAGCGCCAAATTTGTAGACAAATGGAACGAAATCAATATTATGAAAAGTGTTGCAATATTATAAAAGCAATATTATGAAATTATTGAGCACTAAATGCTATGATGTTGAATAAATGAGAACGTAGAATAAGAAGCACAATGTTCCCCTCTTGCTTGCCCTACAGGCAGGCCCGTAGCCAGGAATTTTTTTTCGGGGGGGGGGGGGGGGGGGGGGCACTTATTGAAAGCCTTGACTATTTGAGAAAAACGCCTATTTTTATTATTTATTTTCGATATAACACCATGTGTCATCAAAATTTCGGGGGGGGGGGGGGCGGGGGCCGGCCCACCTGGGCCCCTCCCCCCCTGGCTACGGGCCTGCCTTCAGGTCACAGGTAAGTTGCAAATGAACTAATAAGTTATTACAGAATCAGTGCACCTGCATTCAGTTTGTCTATACAATATAGTTCTTGCCAAAGTAATTTCGGGGCAACAACTTAGTGGAACAATTAAATGAAGATGTTTTTCCGTGAAGCCGTAGACCGAAGTTGATAGAGTTACCGTATACCAGTCCGGCTTCAAGTAGCGATTGAAAATGAACAGTCCGGCTTCATTTTTTTTTTTTTTTTAGATATCACTTTTTGTCAAATTCACGCGAGAATACCCGCTGTGCTTCAGCATTAAAGACTGGTGCGCAGCGTCAGCATGTAGATGGCCGGTAGCGTCAGGCCACGCTTTTTCTTAGACGCTGCGCGCTACTTCATCGCTCCATCTTTGCAGTCGCGCCGCGCGTTGAGTGCCTCGATGCGCGCTGCCGGAAGAACATGCACGTGCATCGGCCAACGGGCAGGAAGGCTAGGAAACATCGGTTGTTCTTTAGGATTGCTAGCTATCTGCAAATAGCTGGGTAACTGGCTAGTAAAATAGCCACAATAGAAGTCCGAAGTAGTTAGAACGTAGCCATATGGCGCCAACAGGAAATTTTCATCGCCAGACAGTGTCGTAAAGTAATGGCGCAAAGTAGTCACCAACGGCAACCCTTCACGCGATGTGTGCTGTCCCCCGGCTACGAGTCCAAACGCTCTTTTATTGCCTCAAAGGCAGCTGCATATCGGCGGCTATATGATCCCTCCGATTGCATCGAAACGCCCGCATGGCAGAATTCGAAAGTGCCCGAACTGGCACCCCGGCTGCGAAATCGAACAGAAAAACCCTGACATTGAAGAAAGAACTGGTTATTCCGTAACTACCCCTTCCCGCCATGTTTCGTTTAGTATTCGATATAACACGCCAGCGTAAACAAGAGTTTTATGCAGAAATTACTCTATGGCGTAGGCATCCTTCAGGTGCCATCTTTGGCGCGCGCGCGAGAACACACGCACGCACGCACAATTAACGACAATTCGAAATGTCGGGGCAGTATACTCGAACAAACCTCCGCGTCACAAGACACCATCACGCAGTGAGTTTGGGCTTGCAATTATTTTTTCTTTACGTTTCAGTGCATCATGAACGCAATATTTTCCACGGGATCTCTGAAAATCATCCTCACTGCCTTGAGAAGACCCCTGATCTTCGCATTCAGTAAATTATTTCCAACAGGTATGCGCTATAGCTCCTTCTGTTCGCTTTGTAAATTTGAAGTGTCACAAGCATAAATAGAGTTGCCCTCATTTCAAAATTTGTTAAACTACCACAACAATGCACAAATGACAAGTGGTCGCGTGAAATTATCTGCAATTTATCAGACAATGCATTAGACTGCTCGATTCATATTCCAAACTCAATATATTGCATATTCCAAACTCAATATATGCAGGCTTAGCAGCTATATCATTGAGTTGCTATGCACGCATGTGGCGTTTTTTTTTTTCTAAAAGAGCCAAATGCGGTTTAACTTAAACTGAGAAAAACGCACTTTCTTGCTACTGCCAATATGGTCGGGCCTGCTCCAAAAATTTTTGCCAGTGTGTTCCTGTCCCCCAAATAAGTCAAATCTATCTTGCGGCTAAAATCTACATAGCCCACTATAATCGGTATTCAGGAGTAAACTTTGTATTTGGCTCTTATATATTGGAACATTTCATTTGGGCTTGAATTAGCTGGTAAAAGAAGTCTAAAACGATTCGAATGTAAGGTATAGCAATACAGTAAAACCTGGGTGATACGATCACGGCTCGTACGAATTTCGGGGTGATACGAATTTTTTTGTGGTCCCGGCCAAGGCCCATTAGTCTGCGATGTATTGGAGTACGGTTGTTGCGAACCGATTTGCACTCCCCGACGTTTGATACGAACGTAGGCTAGCGCACAGGTACGAACAGGTCAGGCCCGTAGCCAGGGAGGGAGGGGGGGGGCTCGAAATTTTTATACATGGTGTTTTACCACAAATAAATAATGAAAATAGGCGTTTTTCTCAAATAGTCCAGGCTTTCAGCAAGTGCCCCCCTCCCCCCCCTCCCCCCCCCCGAAAAAAATTCCTGGCCACGGGCCAGGAACAGGTGCTGTCCGCGCTGTCGCGGAAGGCGCGGCAGTCACGCGCGGGCGCGGGCATGCGCGCTGCGTGACCATCAACGGTGCATCGTTGCCTCCGAGATAGTGCGCGCAAATCTTGGATGCCTTTAGGCGCCTTCGTGTTTAGATTACAGATGACGTTGACGTCGCGTTTCTTTTTTTTTTTTCTTTTTTTTTTTTTTGCCGACGCGTTGACGCGTGCTCCTGTGCTCAAGGCAGCAGCGTCTTTGTACTGTGTTAACACGTGCCTGCCACGTCGATGCAAGCCATGTCCCCGCAATCAGACGTTCTATGAAACAAGACTGAAACTGAGGCTGCGGGTCCGTCATGAATGAAGACCCCAAGAGACGAAGCGGGCGGTCTTGGCGAATGAGCTTCGCCTCTATCTATCGTGTGCAAAGCGATTCTTAAGTCACTTTCGCCGCAGTACTTTGTTGTCATGCAGAAAAGCGTAGTAATATTCGGAAGGGGCTACTAGCAGTCACGGGGCACAACACATCTGGCTCGTTAATTACACAAGCGCGCATGCACCGTATATTTACGAGTACAAGTATGATCGTTGACGTCTAAAAACTTTACTGGCGATCATTCGGAGCTGTTCATGACGTCGCTGAGGCCCTGAGAGACACTGAATCAAACCGTATGCCAACTTTCTTTTGTTACATACGAATTTTCCATGTTTTCTGGTGATACGAATTTCGGATCATACGAATATTTTTGGTAACCCCGCAAGATTCGTATCACCGAGGTTTTACGGTAATTTGCGATCCTTGTGCTTCTGTCGGTGCCGTCCTCCGTCGCATGCGCGTAATGGCGACGACTAGACTTGAAGAGTGAGTGGCCCTTCCTGGCAAAAGGCGCACTATTCTGGATTGTCGGCAGCGTTTTCGTGTTCTTGGCGTCTATTGAAGGCCTTGAAAAGTGCTCCAGCTCTGCTTCTTCTTCTTCTTCGGAGCTCGTTTTATGCCGTGCCGTATCGGATCCCTACTTCTCCTTCAAGAAATAGATCGGTGCCCAATATCGTCATTTTATACATCTTTTATTTCAAATATATCGTCTGCGAGCGAAAGAAGGACATGACACTGCAGCGCTAAACTCTAAAAGAAACGCTAAGAGGCAAAAAGAAGCAAGAAAGTCGGCCTCTTACTCTTTATATTCGAGTTTTGCCCTACAACATCATGTCCATCAGTAAGTGCCAAATCGCCCTACAGTAACTACTTGTGGAACGTAAACATGATTGCAAAGCAACGAGGACACAAATGAAACAGATTGGATGAGTCCATGTTGGTTGCTTTGGTCACGATTGTTGACGCAGCGCTGGTTTAATGAATGTGGCTCAGTTTGATTGAAACAGATTCAGCATTTGGCTCATTTTTGATTAGAAACTGCCTTTTTGAGTTCACGTTACAATCAGGAATGGCCCCATTTTGATTCCAACTGTTTTAGAAGTTAAAAATACTCAGGCGCGCTTTACGCTCCCGTGAAATTTAGCCCAGTTTCGGTTCCTGCATTTGGCTCTTCTCCAAACAAAAAAAAAAAAAAGCCACGCATGGGTTCGATACCCGACCATATCGGTCACATGATATGGGTGAAATTCAAGAACGCCGATATCATGTTTATCACAATATCATGTTTAGCACATATGTTTAGCCCTCTCACACCATATCATATCAAATAACGCCATGTGGTCGAAATTAATGCGGAGTCCCCGTAGGGGTGTGCCTCACAGTCATATCGTGGGGACGTACAGGCAAGATAACGGATGGTCAATTAGAGCGTGTGGGAATCGAGAGCGCTTTCCCTCTGTGCCTCGTTCCCCAGTTCGCACGACCCGCTAGCATACGTCACTGAGCCAGGCCTGTCCTCATTGGCCGCCAGTGACAGCCCCCTTTCTATATGAGCTCGCTTTCGTCTGGCGCTGAGAAATGCGGGCTTCCGAGCTCCACCACCAACCAACTGCTTCACCCGGTCCGTCCTCACGTTCCGGCCTTCCACAGCCTGCTGGAGTTCGTGAACTCCAACGGGCTGCTCTACCACTGATGACGACCGGCCCCCGCTGACGGATTCCTTGCCCCTGGATGCGTCTTGCCTACGATGCTGCCTTCACCTGCTGAGTTCACCTACCTACCCATCTCCTTCTTTTTTTCCCATTCCCCTTTCCCCAAGACGCTGCGCCGTGCTCCCTCAAGGGCTGCAGAAATTAGCGTCTTCCCCCCCCCCCCCCCCCCCCAGAACCACTACAAGAACACTTGCAACGAGTCATGCACTGCCTTTGCAGGCGACTTTTCGTTCACGCACTTGCATGGTGGTCCCCTTTTGTGTGGTAACCATAGCTCCGCAGAGAAGCGTACTCTATCGGTCTCGCGGAGTTACACACCCCGCACTCCCGAGATTGTCGCACTGTGCTGCATCTTGGGTTAATAAATCCGCGTTTGTTGATAACCTGCCTCGAGTGCCTTTTCTGCGCAGGTAGTTACGTGGATATAGGTTTGCAAGAAGCTTACTCTACGCGCGACCGGAAAGGGACGCGACGTTGCTCCACCACCGTAGCGCACAAAGACGCTACGGCCTGGTTCGTCGACTATCCGACACGGCGCAGAAAAGGAACTCGAGGCAGGTTGTCAACAAACACTGGTTTATTAATCCAAGATGTAGCACAGTGCGACAATCACGGGGTTGCGGGCCGGACAGGGTAACTCCGCAAGACCGGTCCAGTACACTTGTTTGCGGCACACAAAGAGGTACCACCAAGCGCGCGAACGAGAAGTCGCCTGCAAAGGCAGCACCTCACTTGTTTGTGGTTATGGGGGGGGGGGGGGGGAGACGCTAATTTCTGCAGCCCTTGAGGGAGCACGGCGCAGCGTCCCTCACTTCCTCACTTCCTCGTTGCAGTCGTGCGAGCAAGCGCCAAACAGCAGCGAGCTCATGTGGAAAGGGGGCTGTCAATGGCGGCCAATGAGGACAGGCGTAGCACAGTGACGTGTACTAGCGTTCTACTGGTTCTACTAGCGTGGCGTGCGCGAGCGGCGCCCGGAAGTCTGCACACCGGAAAGGGGCGACGCATGGCATGCACGGTGCACCGCATAGAGTTTCCTAAAATTAACTAGAGGGGACTCTGGCGCTGCGATCGTTCAGCTACCATGGGAATGATGGGTAGTACACAAATTTGCCTAGTCTTCGTGCTTGCGGCTTCAAACGTACTTGTGGCTTTGTTTATTGCCGTGTTTTGGCGTTCGTTTCGGATAAAAGAATAGACCGCTGTGAACTTCGTGACCAGGTTTGATTTGGTTAGCCTAAAAAAGTTAAAGTGGTGAAGTGGAACTACTGACTTTTGCTGAATTTAGTTTTGCGACAAAGCGGATGCAGCCGACGCGGAGCCAAACGGAGCCGAAAGAACGAAGTTTAGACAAATTTGTGTACTACCCATCATTCCCATGCTGGCTGAAGCGTCATGCGTTGCAGCTCCCATAGACACTAGCGCCAGAGTTCCCTCTAGTAAGTATTGTAGGAAACTCTATGGTGCACCGGGCAAGATGGCCTGACGTATACTCGACACGGCCGCCATGTTGCCGTTTAACGGCGGTTCCCGGCTCTCGAGCCGCGCGGGGCCGGCACACGCGCTAGCTGGGCAACGAGGCGCCAAGGGGAAGCGCTCTCGATTCCCACATACCCCCTCCCACCTAAAGACCGAGGCCAGCCTGTGAAAGCGGCTGTCCGAGGCAAAGTGGCAAGGTCAGTTCAGCCACAATGGGGTTGACTAACAGGGAAATGTCCTAGAGGAAGGACAAAAAGTTCCACCACCAGGAAGAGCCCACTGCCAGGAAGAAGTCCAGCGGCCGAGTAGGAACGGGGAAGACTGCACAAAGGGGCAAGGCTGTACTTCAAGCAGCCAGCTCGTTTGAAGTTCGCCGGTCTGGAGAAGTTGACAGCCGGGAACGCACGAGGCGTGGCTGCATGTTGCATGCTACAGCCAACCGCCGAAAGTCGTTGGGACGAGGGCTGCCAGAAACGGAAGCCGGAGCGACCACGTTCGAGCATAAGCAAAAGCTTGAGTGGGCGGACGAGCCGCCGAGAGCGGCTGCCGAGGCCGCCGGGTGGGTTAGGCAGACTGGTGGTGACTGCAGAGCAGAAGGCAGGAACTAGGCCACAGCATGGAGGACCAGGGAACGGCAGGCCAGCTGGGTCAGCAGCAGTCTGGCGGTGCGGTAAAGCCAGGCGCAGGGAGACGAATGGGCGATGCAGGAGTGGACAGGAATGCCCCCGCGGCATAGCCGGCTTGCCAAGAAGGGTGCCTGCCTGGCGGTACTGCCCAAGGAAGAGGACCTTCTACCACTTCCAAGCGTTTGTCGCGGATATTCTCCACTCGCTATCATGCATGGTGTGGAATAAAGTCCAGCTACGTGTTAGCGGGAGAAAGCTTGCTCAAGTGCGTTTCCGCAGGTTTTACCGTTGGCGTGACTTGGGGTCAGCCTTCTCACGGTTTTCCTGCGGTTGCGTGACCACTCCCAAGTCGTTGCTGCGGGTAACGAAAGGGTTTGAGGGCAGGAGCCGGGGCGACTTGCCCGCACGAGACTTCATGCATTGCCACACGTGGCAGAGAGTCATGCTTCACGCCTGTCCAGGTAGCAACGTGCGAATATTCAAGTTTATTCGAGATCTTACGCGAGCACCAGCGATAACGTTCGAAGGTTTCATTACTTATGTATAAAAGACGAAGCGTTCCACCGATTATCAGATTACTCGACGGCCGGCGACTGTTCTCGGCGCTATCAGTGCGCAGCGTGTATCGCTTGTATTCTGAGTTTTGATTTTCTGGGCACAAGTTCGACCAAATAAAGAGCTTCGAATTTCCCAGTCTTGCTGCAGCATTCTTCACCGTCACAACTACCTGACAAACTATCCATCTTGGTGCGAATAACGATGCTGTTGCTGGCTGGCCAAATTGCCAAAATATTCGCGATAGCCTGCTATCAGCTTCGCTTAATTTATGAGCAAATTTTTGGCGAGAGAAATTATCTGCGCACTGAAAATGGCGGCATATGTCCATCAATAAATTAATATTTAAAAGCAACCAGTTACATCTTACAATTAACAAACTTAGTTCTTGATATTGTTTTTTATTTTGAAATCGCCAAATGCAAAATAAAAACTGAAGCCGCGCAATTCCACCCTTTGTAACGGCTTCCTTTCCGCTACAGCTGAATAGTTTGACTTTATGATCATGTGTCAGCGAAGCACTCTGGTGAAGAACACAAGCATATGTCACCTTTCTTGCCCTGCAGCCTGCTCCTCCGGCTCCACTATGTACCACGCGCGCGGGGAACCAAATTTATTCTGCAATAAATTCGCGCTGTTGATCTTAAACTATTGATAATACTTACTATCGATAACACTATCGATAGTATCTTTTACCATCGATAGTTCGATAGTGACTCAGCTATCGATAGTACCATCGATAGTTCTGCATCACTACTGCCTACTCCTCCAGACCGGCGAACTTCAATCGAGCTGGCGGCCTCGGCCCTTTGTGCAGTCTTGCCCCGTTTCTCCTGGGCTGCCGAACTGTGGGTTCTCCCAGGTATGTGGTAAAGTGGGTTCTCCCTGGTATGTGGGGCTTGTGTGACAAGGCCGACCATGAACTCGCTTCAACGGAAGCGTCAACTTCGCCTCTCCATGTTGTGCGGCAACGTTCTTCTGACCTGACCCTCTTGAAAACGACGCCACCTAGCTTCTTGGGCTTTGCCCCGCTGTCTAAGCCCCCTGAGCCGACCTTGCCACGTGGCCTCGGGCAGCCTCTTTCACAGGCTGGCCTCGGTCTATAGGAGGGGTGAATGTGGGAATCGAGAGCGCCTTCCCCTTTGCGCCTCGTTCCCCAGCTAGCGGCACGCGCGGCTCGAGCGCCGGAAACCGCCATTAATCGGCAACATGGCGGCCATGCGACCAACGATGCGTACGGGTGCTGGGCTTTGTTCCTCGCGCAAGCCATGCTGCCCTCGCCTCGGCGTCGAGCCTGCCGTCGCACGGCACGCTAACATACGCCACTGATCAACGCAAGGACATCATTTGTTGAATACAAAACCGCGCGTATCTGTAATAGAGTTGTTGAACTCTTTCTCAGGGCCTTACTACGATTGGCCTCTACGATACGTGAAATTGTGTGCATCTCCACCAGCTTGCTTTCTCACGACAACTCCAGTGAACGTCCGGAGCCCATACATCCAAAAGTTCGTTGTACGGGAGTTATTTTAATGAGCATCGGTAGTTTCGCAAGTTCAGTAAATTCGGTTTATCCAAGTTTACTAAATTCGGTCTTATTTTGTTTATCTATTTATTTAGCTAAGTAAATTGTAAATTCGGTTTCGACTTAACCATTGTAGCCTGACTGTTCCATCATTCGAAATGCTGTTCTGTAGTGGCGAAGGCTGTGGAGCCCGTTCTCAGGGCGCTGCTGCCGAGGCCTTGTGGCATGCAAGAGCAGATAAAGAAAACTTGCGACCGACAGCTGCTGCCACGGGAGCCGTGCACCGGCATGATCCTTGTCACGTTCAACGATCATCTGGGCATCGGCGAGGTGAGTCGACCTGAAATTTATGTCGGTATTTGCGTTGCTTGGGCGCAAAAAAAAAAAAAAAAATAATAATAATAATGCAGGTATACATGCCCCCAGTATTTTGACAGCGTCTGCAATCGGTATAAATCAATTACATTGTGTCCTGGGGGAGCCTAGAGACTTATCATAGAGATTCTTGCGAAATTTTAGAGTACCAATGGGGTCAGAGATATGAAGGAAAATAAACTTTGAAATCTGTGACGTCCCATTTACATTAATGCACCGAGATCTCGGCGCGATATTCAAAAATGGAACGTTGATCTTCGTGTTCTTTTCTAACAGTGAGTCTACAATGGCGAAATACACAACAGAGTTCTCAAAGGATAACTTGCCAGTCTAAATTGTACGCAGCAATGGTGGAGTGGTTGCTGTGCTCGGCTGCTGACCCGAAGGTTTCGGGTTCCATCCCGGCATCGGCGGTCGCATTTCGACGGAGGAGAAATGCTATAGAGGCACGTGTACTGTGTCATGTTAAAGCACGTTAAAGAACACCAGATGGTCGAAATTTCCGAAGCCCTCCACTACGGTGTGCCTCGTAATCAAGTCGTGGTTTTGGCACGCAGCACCCCAGCCATTATTATCGCCAGTCTAAAGTGATTTAGCGCTTCACTTTAGTGTCCCTGTAAACGCAAGTTCACATGCTATAGGTGTCCACTTCAGGTGCTCTGTATTATGCCCTTCACAGAGCTGCGATACACCTGATATAGATGTAGACGTACTAAATTGAAAAACTTTCGCGATCTTCTTTCTTTTCTTTTTTTTTTTTTTGTAGAATGACTTCACCGTGTTCTGAATCAGTGTTCTGCTTCCTGCAGTCAGTACCATACATCTTCTTATCCTAAGTATATATCTTTCATTCAAATCCGTTCCATGGTTAAATAGTGAAAATATTTCTGCGCATTTCACTTTTATTTGAAAACAGCAATTAAAGTTGGAGGAAGAGGCAAAAAAGCTTTTCCCTATGACCCCGCATGAAAAAATAGCCCGTTTGTGCGCGCATGATGACATTTTCCGCGATGTAACATTCAGAGGGCACTTGATCACAACGATGTGTTTTCGGCGCAATTTGACGTGTGCAAAAGAAATGATATTTGATCACTTATCCGCAGGTTTGTTCCTTCCTTTGTTTCCCCCGACTGACAACCGTTTCGCGTTAATACGTGTTAATTATTTTGCTTCTTATTTGCGTGATCACTCTCCGTTGTGGGTAAACAAACAGACAAGCGAAGGACACGACGACCGCATTTTTAGCAGCGAGGCTGTCGTAGCTCGTCGTAGTTTGTGTGGAGTTGCAAAAAACCACAGGCGGGTGTGCGCCACAGGAATCGGACAAGGCCCACTAGCGAGTACAGCAGGTGCGAGCGTTAAACGAGAACTCTGCTGTTTATTCTGTCTCTGTCTATTTCACGCGTTTCACGTGAAATAGACAGAAGAAAAAAAAAACAGAAAGTGAGAGAAAGAAAAAAAAATAAAGATAGAAAGCGAGAGAAAGACAGGAATAGAAACAGCATCTATAAAAAAAAAAAAAAAAACGCCAGGCCTGCGCTGAAACCGCAGCACAGTCACAGCGAAAGCTGGAAGAGCGGCGTTTCTAGAGCCCGTTAAGCTCTCTTGGGGCTACATTACAAGTACACTATATAGAAAGGTACCCACTACGCCATAAATCACAATTTTTAAGAAGTTCGGAAGCACCTACTAAGCCATTATTCGTCATTCTGCGGAGAAGCGAGGCACCAGCTACACGTCTGTAAGGCATTATGTGCACTTTGTTGACGCGACGACTGATGACGGTGAAGAATTATGGCTCAGCCCTCTGTAATGGGTTGGAATCTTTAAACGGCCCACCAGTTATGTAATTTGCATTGGGTGACGCCCCGTCGCTATTTCCCTCTCCCGTCATGCTGTATAACATACGTTGACGTGGGAGAGAGACGGGGGGAGGGGGGGGGGGGGCGAAGAACTTTACTGAGACCCCGAGGAAATGAATCATGCGCTTATGGGCTTCCTTGGCAACCAATACAAGTGCGCTTGCGAGGAACCCACTACGCTATCAATCATTGTAATTTTTGAGAAGTAAAGCAGCAGGCACTGTGCCAATTTTCGTCATTATACGGAGAGCGTTGGTACCTGCTAAACGCATGTAAGGCATTATGCGCACTTTGTTGATGCTGTGCCTGATGACGATGAAGAATTATGGCAGAGCCCTTTGTAATGGGTTTGAAGCATTCAACAACCTACTCGTTGCGCAATTCGCATTGTGTGACGCCTGGTTACAGAATTCGCGTTGTGCGACGCTTGGTGCTTATTTTACTCTTCTACCACGCTATATTACATATGCTAATGTGGTTCCTTCCCGACATGAAGCCTGTATAGGTCCTTTTTGCAAAGCAGTTTCAAGCACCGGCATGGCTCAGAGGTTGAATACTGGGCTCCCACGCCGAGGGCCCAGGTTCGAACCTCGTTCCATCCTGGAATTTTTTCTTATTTAGTTTTTTTTTTTTTCTTATTTCGAGCGATACTGGTTACGGACACCGGCGGAGGCGGCAGCGGCGGCGGACAACTACGGCGCCAAAAACGGCCGGTGAAATGATCTCATAACAGATTTCGGTGTAAAACAGCATCTATATACAAACAGCATCTCTATACAACATCTATATGCAGCGGATACAAAAAGGTACAAGAAGCCGACAGAAAGATGAAGAAAGAAATAAAGGAAGGCCACCCAGCTGCGTTCTTCCCTCAGGCTTGGCACCGCTAGGACGAAGCTGCCGTAATTTTTTTTCCCTTGGGATACTCATTATCGTTCGGCCGACCTTGAAAAAAAAAATGACTCCGTCGGCGCCAACGCGAGCGGTACAAAAAGTCACGTGACCTCTGTGCGACTCCAGGAGCGCGAGCTGCTTTCTCACTTCATCTCTGCGAAAGCATGAAGCCGAGACCATAAAGAAGCGCCAGGAAGAAAACCCTTCAGTTTAAAAATCAATTCATCTGTGAAGTTGCGTATGTGTCTTAATGGGTTCCAAGACTTGCCACATTCGTTGTAACATTCATATTTAAAAATCAGGTTGAAAGCGCACCGAAAACGCGGACAATGGCTACATCCGATGTGACTACTTTACAGTGTACAATATTTACCAGAGAGATCTGTGGCGCTGCGATCGTTCAGCCACCATGGGAATGACAAGCAGTGCATGGCTTTTCCTAGCCTTCGTGCATGCGACTTCGAACGCACCTGTGGCTTTGTTTATTGTTAAATACAACCAACAGACAATCAAGATAATAAACGTATAAGGAACGTTATCTGCAGTAATTATAAGATAAATGTGAAGAAAGTAAAGTTAAAGAAAAGACAACTTGCTGCCGGCAGGGACCGAACCTGCAACCTTCGAATAAAGCGTCCGATGCTCTACCAATTGAGCTACGGCGGCAGCGGCCATCCTCCCGTACACTTCATCGGGTATATCTATGCTTTCAAACCTTGGAGTGTTAATCAGCACCGCTCGTAACCATGACGGCGAGCGTGGAACACACTTCCTTTGCCTGCTGGCGTCACATAGCATATTGTTACGAGCTGGCCGCTGACCAGTGATGTTCCGTGCAGGGAATCTTCCTTTTAGATGCGAAGCAGCTTATGGCGGGCCTTAGTCCCTCCCTCCCGCGTCCCGCGGCGTCCACCCCCCACTGCGCATGCTCATCCCCTCCCCCTCTCTCTCCTCTCCTACGCTCCCTACCCCCTCTCCTCCAGACCGGCGTCTCTTTAACACAGATATGCAACTTCAATGGCTTTTTTTTTTTTGGGGGGGGGGGGGGGGCGAGCGTGTACTCTCCATGGCTGGGAGTAACCAGCAATTTCTCTTCATTTGCTCCACGGTTAAATTTGTATGCGCATCGATCTTAGCCGAAACGAGTGAAACTTTTCACACGAATTTGGACTTAAATCACGCATTTGTTTCCCTTAATTGCAGTGCATTCAAATCGATAAACTGATGTGTAACAAACAAGGTGTTGATAAGGTAAGTGGACAGTGGACAGAAAAGGTATCGCGTAAACGATAGCCGCGCAGGTGTAATTTTAGGATTGTGATGGAAATGTTTATTTTTCCAGGACCAGATGCTGAACGAACTGATGCAAGAACTTGTGGTAAGGGACAGCACGCGTCACTATGGCGGTTATTATATTTTGCGTATGCCCTTCTAAACTCGAAGCATTTATTTCCGACCTATCAGAAAACGCCTTGAAACGAATAAGGTGCCTCTCAGGAAAACAGCACCGAAACACGTTTTTTTTTTCTTTCTTTCTTTAATACCTAGTACGAGCATAGATACCGCGAGCGCCATGCTTACCTTTACACGTATCTTTTTCTCTTTAAAGGGGTACTGACATGAATATTTTCAGTTGTCGTTTTTTTACGTCAAATGAAAGGTCAAGCCCTCAAGAGCCTAGAAAAGGTAGTGCTAAGCGCGAGTGCGCCCTGGAAAAGTAATTACAGTATGTTTTTAAAAGCTAGTTTCGGTTCCTACTGTACCCTGACGTCACAACACGGTATGAGCTTCTCGTCATGTGCTCGCACAATATATAGTGACGTTTCCACGCACAAGCGGCCATTTTGGAAGTTTTGATGACGTACAAGCGGCCATCTTGGAAGTTTCGGGACCTAACGTCATCACAACAAGCCAGACTGCTGCGTGAAGTCACCAGAATTTGTACTGTAGCCTGACGTCAAGCTAGTGTCGATGTCAATAGGTGTGCCATGGAAAAATTCACTTTAATATCAAATTAAAATATCTTATCAGCATTTGCTGAGCTTCACACTTGCTCAGAGCCGTCTCTGCATACAGGAGATATGTATGGCAGGGTAAACTCGCCTTCGAAAAAAGGTGTCAGTACCCCTTTAAGGCGAAAGCTTTAGATGCCTCGTGAAACGCGGAATTTGACCGTTGGTGTCAACACGAGTAATGCAAAAAATCATCAGAACGTGACGACGTCATCGCTTGACGTCATCATGACGTCACAGATCGCCAGAATTTGTGACGTGACATGATGACGTCATCACATGACATCGTCGCTTGGTGGGCCGGCCACGGAGGCAGCGCAAAACCAGCTGAGGTGCAGAAAGTTTCTGGAGGGAGAGGGGGAGGAACAATACATCGACTGAGAAGCAAAAGAAGTTGGCTTTCGTCTTCGAGTCCTCTTAGGGGAAAGTGTAAGGGACCTGTGAGTTTTACTGACAAGACATCTGGTCGACATTCTCTATGGTTCTTAACATTCTAAAGTCTGTATTAACTAACGTATTACTCAATCTTATCAGTATGCTTAGAGGCATATATACATACGCACGCATTGTTGTTCGTTTACTTATTGTGGGGGTGCGATATCACCTCTGTATTGGCGCCTGCCGTAACTTGGGCGCGGCCGCTGTGTTTGCACGCACGTGCTTTGTGCGTAAGCGGAGACCTTCGTCCAAGGCCAGGGATGCGCTGTCTGTAATCCGAGTTTAGCGCGGTGGCGCCGGCATCGCCGCCGCGAATTTAGGCCGGCGGATAGAAAGGATTGAATCTCTCTTTGGGGTGTGGCAGCGCGCGCGGATGGACGACGGCCGCGGGGTCCGTGGGGGTCGGTACCGCGGCTCGCTTCCCTCGGGCCCTCGTGGGTGAGTCGTGCATCTGCGGCGCCGCCACCGCATTTGTATTGTATTATGTTGTCTTATTTTGTCTTATTATATCTTATGTTATATATTGTATTGCATGCCTTACATTGTCGTGAATGTTGCGTTATATGTTTCCCAGTATTCGTGTTAGCGTGTTACGTTTACTAATTCGGCCGGCGAGCTCGCCATATATGTAAAGAAGAGTTTTAATAAACCTCCACGTTTGTTGCCCGACCGCGTGAACTGTGTCCGTGTGTTCCGAGGGCGGCGGCGGTTTTATCGCCTCAGAGCCCACATTATATACTGTCTTGTTCATGTAATGAGCCTTTTTTATTTTTAGACCCTTCTTTTCTTAATGAGTGAGTTGATTTCGTTTACCATTTATTGTAACAATTATGTAAAAACATGTGTATTGACCCCTCCTTCTATGTAACACCTTCTTGGGGGCCTTTAGAGGGATACTTAAAATAAAGTAAATACAAGGCCATAGCTGGTCGAGGTAAGATGCAGGCGAGCGTACAACCACAAATCCTGAGGCTAAAAGAAGCTAATTATCCGGAAGGTGTTGTTTTGCTAGCTTGCGATAAGCGTATGCGAAATTTGAAGAGTGACTTGAAAGGTAACCCAGCACCAGCCAAAGAAAAGGAAAAGAAGAAATTCGTCGTTTTACCTTACGTTCACCAGCTGTCACATAGGCTTAAGAAGGTGGGCTCACGTCATGGTATTGAAGTAGTTTTCGCGGCCAAGAATAAGGTCGGCAATGTTTGCACGGCGGTGCGGAAACGCGCCGTAAAAGGGCCGTTGGTGAACAATGCATGCCTCATCAAGCACAACAATATGTTTGTACCATGTGCCATTGGAATTGTATACAACATACCCTTCACGTGCGGAAGCGTTTATAGTGGTCAGACGGGGCGTTGTGTAAATACGAGACTGAGGGAGCACCAAAATTCCCTCGGAAGTACAGCGCCTCTGACACACTTGGCCATACACTGCCGGGACTGCGGGTGCACGCCAGAATTTTCGAGAACGAGGGTGCTTTTCCGCCACCGGGACCAGCTGACAAGGGAAATATTCGAGGCCCACAAAATTCAAAAGGCAGGGCAATATTGCGTCAGTCAGCAGCAGTCAATTGCCCTCCATGGCAAGGAAATATCTTTTTTAGATTATTGTAACCGCTAACGTTGTTAAGATAGTTGCCTCGTGCCACACAGAAGTGTTTTCTTCTCTCTTTTTTGTTTCCTTGCCTTGTGAGAGCATGCGCAAAAAAATGTATATGTTTGGTGTTTCTTCATTAAAGTTTTCAGTTGAAAGTCAGCGCTCGTGTTGTGTCCCTCCTTTACTCTGTCTTCGTTTTTTTGCGCTGTTTACCTCGATCAGCTATGAATCGTTACCAACTTGCCCAGTTTTCAATTCTACTTAGTAAATACAAGGTTTTAAATTAAAATGCTAAATATATTTAATTACATCTCAGCACTGGTTCAATGGCAACAAAGGTGTGTCACCTTATAGTGGGTCACGAGTCACGACATCTACCAACATAGGCGTGCGCAGGGTTCCCCATCAGGGGGGGGGGGGGGGCAAAGGTTCATCGCAGCGCCCCCCCCACCCTACTAAGTCAATGTATGGGGCAGATTTTGCACACCCGCCTCTTAGGTGATTAGAAAGGTCAATGTACGGGGTAGATTTTGCGCCCCCCCCCCTCTTAGGTGATTAGGGGTGGGGGGCTGCCCCCCCTGCTCGCACGCCTATGTCTACCAACACTACACGCACTTTAACCCCTTTCCCTCGTCGCCATTCGAGGGAACGGGAAATGCTATGGAGACAACTGCAGACGCACCAAACCACTGCGACGTCACTCCCGAATAAGCCGTTGCCCAGTCACTCCCGGCTGTTGTCTTTGCACTGCCAGTTTTGAAAACTACATTCACTTAGTCAGGACGACATCCTGCGCTACACCGTGCAAGTAATGTCTGTGCGTGGCAGTTCTGTCGCCTTCCACCCTCACAGATCCTGCAGGCTCTCAGTCCTGTCAAATAAATTCATTCATTCATTCATTCATTCATTCATTCATTCATTCATTCATTCATTCATTCATTCATTCATTCAACGATGGATCACGAAAATTAGCACGACCGAAAACAGTAGCATATTGAGGAATGCATAGGTGAGCGATTAGAAAACAACACCTCGAAAAAAAAAAAGGCGTTTCGGCGTCGGTGTGCAAGCAGTAATTACAAATTAAGTAAGCGTAACCAGAATGGTTTCGTGAAAGTGGTTAACCATTTTCTTTCCCTGTTAACGTATACTATACACGTTCTCTTGCAGTGTGTGATGACGAAATTACCAGCGATAAGCATTCACTTTATGGCAAAGAAGCTCATCTGCAGAGGCATGAAATGGCTCATCCAGTTTCTGCAAGTCAGGGACATGACCACCATGAAGCGGGTGGCAGAAGCATTTCACACGCTTGGGGACTGTAAGTCTCACCACTGTATACCACACCCTTTGTACCACGTTGTGCCATGGGCAACGCAAGTGCCTTTTTTTGCACCCACCTGCCGGCGGCCATGGCTATCATTGACAATGTGCTTTGCCTGTCGAACGAATCTGCAGCTTTTCTACTGATGAATTTATTGCAGGTCACAAATACTACCCGCTGAACCCGAAAGCAGAGAGAAGACTCCTCCCCGAGGCAGAATTTCACCCGCATGACACAAGACGCAAATTATTGCAGTGAAGAGTTGGCACCACAGGCCTCGTTATGATTTACTCCAACCTACGAGCGGCACGCGTCCTTCATCAAGAGAAGCGGGCTCTCTCCACAACGTGCACTGCCACAGGTGTTCCTCTACGAAATAAAGAAACGACATAATCAAGAATTGAGATCTCACAGCATTTTGCAGGAAGTAAACCAGGGTTTTAGAAGCGCTTTAAAATTTTCGATACCCGCCGCGGCGGTATAGTGGTTACGGTGCTCGACTGCTGACCCGAAGGTCGCGGAATCGAGTCCCGGCCGCGGCGGCCACATTTCGATGGAGGCGAAAGGCTAGAGGACCATGTACTTAATTTAGGCGCACGTTAAGTTTTCAATTATGATTTACGCCGCCGCGTGAAAATCAAATTTCCGAGCCGTAGAACTCAATACCGCAAGCACCGCCCTTTGTGCGAGAAGACGCTTGGTAAGCGAGAAAACGCGCAAAAAGAAAATACCGGTGGCGACGCCGTATTGCGGTTCTCGCACCAGCTCGCTGTGACGTCATAGATTTTGACGGCGTCTGCTAAAGCCCACGTAAATGTTTATCGGCAAAAATTGTTCGCATTTTATACTGAGGGACCCAAAGTTTCAGGTAATTTCACTGAAATGTGGCCAAAATATGCAAGAAGACTTTCAAATTCGTGGCGTCACACTGTCGTTCACGTAGAGAAGTTTTTGCATGAAATTCAAACATGCTACTTTGACCTTCAGTTTCAGTTTATTTTCAACATCAAGTTACAACGTACAGAGATGTTGTGGGCAGTGGACAAAAAGCCTCTAAAATGAGCTTGAAAGCGTCCACAAGAGACATTCCACATTCACTTTCTTTTCCAATAATAATCCTGTCATGACGAAATTAATGACAATGGAGTTTTGAGAGTATAAATTCTGTCTAAACGGATCATTTAAACATTAGTGGGCTGTGGTAAAACGAAAATCCTTGAATTCGCCAAATGCAACCCTAGATATATAATCTTAAATTTAATTTTTATCATGACAACCGAGTGGAAAGGTGTAGCCGCCGACAAGATATGGTGACAACACCTTTTGTATTTTATTTCAATAAAGCAATAAAGATATAGTTCATGCAAAGCGTGCCGCATTTAGCCGCATTCTACTAGCACTGACAAGGACCGTAGCAAGAAATTTATCTCGTAGGGGTGGGAGGGATTCTCTTTTATGTATGTTCGTGCGTGTGTTTCTATGTGCGCGTCATATGTACACACAAGATGTGAAAATTCAGGGTGGAAGTTTGAACCCCCCCAAAACCCCCTCACGCTACGCTAATGAATCAAATATATGTAGAAGTGCTATGCTTGCTGGGCCAGTTGTTTTACTCTGATACTTGAACCAGCGAAGAAAAAAAAATTGCAAGCACGCAGAAAGGAAGACCTTGTCTTCTTACTTGCGTGTTTCCGTATTTTCTCGCTAGTTTTATCAAGTACCAAATATATGAACACGCATAAAAATCAAGGCCAAGATAAGCTCCTGAATATCCGTCGCTTTCGTTGTGCCAAGGAAACGAATTGGGCAATATTTGGTGGGGTCCAACGTTCCAAAACCAGGATATGATTATGAGAGACGCCGTAGTGGTGCTCCGGAAGTTTACTACCACCTGGGGTCCTATAACGTGCACCTAAATCTCAAGCATTTTGAGATTTAAGGTGGTCTCAAGCCTTTTCGCCTCCATAGGATATGAGACTGGTACGTCATTGAGAGTTCGACGGAAGCTCGCCTGGTTGGGATGAAGCACGGCACAATAAAGACGCCCAAATGAAAGCTGAGGAAAAAAAGAAAAGTGCGAGACGTCTCGGCTTCCACACGGAAGATGTGTACACAATCAACTTTATATGCAGACAGTACGGCGCGCTTACGCTGCAGACAAGTCAAATAATCGGTATCAGGCAACCGGTCATTTAACCGCCCCCGTTGCCGCAATCAAAGACCCTGCCGCCTTCAAAGTTTAAATTTATCAGTAGACCACTCCCGGAGGCGTAGCTAGAAATTTTTTTCGGGGAAGGGGAATTATGCATTTATGCAGTTATGGATGTTTGTGCGTGCGTTTGTATGAGAGTCAGTGGCGTACGTCGGCCCCCCTTGAAATTTGTTTGTGCCACGGGATAGATAGCACAAAATGACACTCCACCACATTTGCCTGCCTGGCCCCTACAACTTTCAGGTCAAGGACGTGCGATTCCCGACCTCTACCCCAAAACCAAGTTCAGCCTACGTCACTAATGTGAGTGAGAAAAAATATATGGGGGTGGTTTGAACCCCGGCTACGCCAGTGACCACTCCCCTCCGTAATGCCGTCGGGGCCCTGGGAGTATGGAAATAAATAAATTCATTAATAAACACCTAGAAAAGAAAGCACAGTCGATGCAGTCATACTGCCTTGGGTCTTGCCAATTTTCTTTCCTCATAACAACAACGATGCTGAAGAGCAGGAGGAAAATGGCGCTACTATCAGTGACCCCCTTCCACCACACCTAAGCTTGCAGAGGATATTTTCTTCACAGCCGCCTACAGCCCCATACACATAGGGGGTAGGGGGGGTGAAGGTTCGTCGCGGCCCCCCCCCCCCCCCCCTAATATATATACAGTGGTATTTTCTGGCTCCCGTTATGGGGGCACGGCTCAGCGCCTTGGGAAAGGGGAGATAAAGACAGATTGAGAGAAATGAGGTGGAGGCAGAGCATCGTAATGTAGACGCCAGCGGGGGCTGGAGGCCGGAGCATTCGGCTAGATGGAAGCAAGGCCCGCAGGGGCCGCGCAGACTTCAAGACGTGCAGCGCCAGAATGGAAGCGCGTCGTTGGAAGTCCTTCACGATGGAAGCAGGGAGCCCAAGCAGGCGATAACGTCTCACCAGCTTGCATCGTTGGTTGACCAGGGCAGGACAGCAGCATGTTCGTGCGTGCAAATTGTTGAGACGCTCCGTGAGCTTTTGTTTGAGCGCGCCGAGCAAGAAACGGTGACGGCTCGCCATCAGATTAGTGCCGGTGCACCCAAGCATCTTTCACACCAAAACCCCCGCGTTCCTTTGTGTCCCCCCTTGGCGCGACTATCGAACAAAAGAAAGCGGGGAGAACCCCTCCCGAAAAAAATTTCTGGCTACGCCCCTGCCCCCCAAACCCATTCTCATTGTCACCGCATCTGCTGCAAGCGGGTGACGCTCAGCGGCCCTCAGTCCCATCCGACGAGGTCAACTCATGGTCAACTGCAGAACCGCTTCGCCAAAGCGACACGGCGAAAGTCGCCGACCGGTTCGTTTGGACTGTAGTTTGGACATTCCTTGGTAGGCCGTCTTGCTCCATCCAGCACCCTGAGGTTGCCCGATGGATTCTTTTGAACCCCGCTGCAGTAAGTTGGCTTGAAAAGCCACGTGCTTTCCTGCTGGAACGCCTGTGGCACGGCCGCTCGAACTCCCCCCACCAAAGCGGAGCGATCGAGCGGCCGTGGTACTGCGGTGTAGTTGACGTTTCCTCGCTCCCGCTGGCTTCCACGAGAGGCTTCAATGCAGTTCTTGTGAAAAAGTACAAAAGAGGGAGACTCCGCGTTGTAGCCCAGCCGCCGGACGTACAGAGGAAACCAAATCAGTGGAACGCAAGCGGGGTTCGGTGCTTTGCATACGACCACAGCCAGGTGTGCAGGACGGTCCTGCACTACCTGGGGGACCTGCAGAGGCCACTCCGTCGACACCGGCTTTTGACGAGCCGTGGAGTGACTTTTGCAAACGAAAAAAAAAAAAAAAGCGCTTCGCCGGCGTTGCATAAGAAGACATGTTCTTTTTCAAAGAAAGAAAGAACATTTCATTTCTAAGCGTGGGGGCACGGGTTCGATTCCCGGGGGTGAAAACCATGGTGAAAATGAGCAGCGCGTAATGACAGGTAAGGGAGGACAGATGAGGCGAAAGAATGAAAAACGCAAGCACTATTTTGACTCTACTTTCAACAAAACTGATGGGCCATGCATACTAGAAATGCACGAGATATGAATATCATGTATTCTCAATTTTTCCGCACTTCAGTGCGCCTGCTTTTCTGTTTTCCGCACTGCTCATTTTTGTTCTGAGCGTAGACCGACTCACCCACATCGCTGTTCTTATCAGCTGACTTCCAAGAACGCGTGTATTCTTAGATTTAAAAGTAGTAAAAAATCCATTCTGCAACAACCTGAAAAACCACGCTTATCACCGCGAAAGTCATGTATCGTGCGAACGTTGCGTTGAACGAAAATCGCGGCGACGAAAAACATCACACGACCTCTCATGCGTGGCTCGAGGCACGTGAGCTGCGTTCGCGTGAAGGGAAGGTGTGCGATGCGAGACACTGAGTGATTGATTGATTGATTAAAACTTTATTTCTCCCAGAAGAGGGGAACCGATCCAGCCGGGGCCTAGTGGAACGTGTGGTATACACCGAAGAAGTGTGCAGCGCTAGAGCCGGCTCGACAAGCACGAAATGAGACACGTCAAGCCAAAGGCTTCATCGGATTCCGATAGGACGTTTCGGTCTTTAGAGGGACACTGAAGTGAAACGATGAATCGGTTAAGCCTGACAAATTGTACTCTGAGCACTCTAATGTCGCTGATTTCACCATCACTGGTTTATTAAAGACGAAAAAATCAAGGCCAAAGTTTCATTTTTGAATTTGACGCCGAAATCATCATGCGTGACGTCACGGATTTCAAATTGCATTTTCCGTATTTTGGCGACACTGGCTCAACGAAACTTCCTGAAACGGCATATTACGTCTATGGCCCCCCCAGAGGACAATGTACTTCATTTTCACTGATTAGGAACTAGGACCTAGCAGAGGCCGCCAAAATGTATGACGTCACAGTTTGGTGCTGGAACTGAAAGGTGGCGTCGTCACGCGCATTTTCTTATCGCGCGTTTTCTCGCGGCAAGCGTGGCGATTTTGAAATTATGATAGTAATTTACTAATATGAGGAAAATTCTTTTTCTTGTTAGTGTACCTTTATTGCATAACCACTAAGGATTTCACCTCCAAGTCGTCTTAGCCATAGTGTACCAGACCCTCGGAATTTTTTTTGATATATCATATGGGCAGCCTCCACAAAACCATCTCCAGAACGTTTACATATTCTGGCTCGACCAAAGTAGGAAACTCAACCAACAAGAGGTTCCCATTGCCGTGCAGTAGTCCTTTATTTGTTCAGAACACGGCCATAGCTTTTACAACATAAAATAATATATAAACTACAATGAAGTTGAGCCAGGCAAAAATTGTGTGACCTTATACAGTTGTACACAAGGACTAGCAGTACAAAAAGTTCATACAAAATATTTGCTAATTGGCCTCCTTGTTGAAACAGGCAAGAGTATTGATGCAGCAACCACAGCTGCATTACATGACCCTGACGTGATCCAGTATGTATATTGTGGTCCTGTTAAAAGTGGAAGACTCGTGAACGTGGCAAATACCGAAGTGAAAAACGCAGCATCTATCTTTGTCCACGTAACTATACAAAGTAATGTCCATCGCATATACCTCCTTGAAGAAGCCCTTAATGCACACTCAAGAGCACCAGTAAGTTTCAAGGCTCTGGGTGTGCTACTATGAATACCATGCACCATGTCACGTTGCATTTGAAGCAACCCAAACTCTCATCAGTGAACATGTCTATTGAAAAGGTCACTGACACATAATAATGCTGTTGAACTTCGATGTTAATGGAGTTTTCGAAGTTGCATAAGCATTACCCCCCGCTTTGAACACATGGCACTTCATACCTGACAAGTATGAAAGTTGGAAATACTGATACTATACTTGTTACTAAAGTTGCTATCGAGATGCCATGCTTGGCAATGACACTGTTATGACATCATGACATAGCAAAATTCACAGACTTCATGCGACACTAAAATTTCATGCATTACACGTAAGCACATCAGTAGGGGACAACTGGACAACTAATAAAAAATTTCTTCGGCAATACCGTTGCAGAAAGTAAGCCTAAAGTTCCAACTGCTTTCTAACCACTTAGTAGTTAGCTCAATTTGCTTTGTTCTCGAACTTTACAAATGCTATCATAGAGCAGAGGCAACATGAAAAAAAAAAAATGTACAGTCAGACCTCCGGTATAGCGAATACAAATATAACAAAGCAATTGATGAATAGGCTTGCCGTTAATACAGAGTTATGAATATGTTTATCACAAAGTTTCGGATATAACGACGATATTTTCGTGTCTGACAATACTAACAGAATACATGCGTATGTGGGCAATTGTAGAACCACTCAGATGCAGTGTTTCATTTCCAGGTTCACCTACATTTGTAGGAGTGGCTTAATTCACGCTATGAAATGTGCACTTGAGTCTTTTTTGAATTGGAATTAAGGCTTGCTCTAATGCATGCATGCTTTGTGGCATCCATTGTCGTGTATCTATTGATTATAGCTGGCCTGTAGCACTATAAAGCAGCGGCCAGCTTACATCAATAGGCTACTACATTCTAAAAAAATGCTTACAAAGCAGTTACATGTTACAATTCCCTGTGATTGCACACATAAGCTTTAGGATTAGTTATTCACGTTTGAATTTATGGTCACAGTACAAACACAAGCTTCCTCTGTGAACCATTTGATCACATGCATCGTTTAGCAACAGCGCTGAAAGTTTCAGGCACTCAAACTAAATTGTTCAGATGTTTGCCAGAAGAGTTTTCTCTATGTCAAATCATAAACCCTTTGGCAAATGTTCTAAGAAAGCCAACTGGTTGACTGAAGACTCACAGAAATGAAAAATGTCAAATGATAATCTAAGATTGAGCTGCCAACTACAAATGCCTTGTGTGAAGACATCATAAAAATGCCACGCATAACAAAAAAACCCAGTTTAACACTGGTATCCCTACAAATAAGCGCAGACTTCAAAATGAAAACGAATGGCTATGACAGCTAGCATAGAAACTAGCTGCAAGTTGAAGGGTAAAAAAAATCGACACAAGAGAGTGAAACTGAACATACACAATTTGATTCCACAATGCATTGGATTACCCAGGCGGACCACCATATTACAGCTAGTCTCTTGTACAAACAAGATGAATGTTGTCGGCTGAGAGCAGGAGCAAAGGAAATCTGCCAAGTCTGCCAGTCGCCCTGTTCCCTACAGCACTTACAAGGGTTCCTTGTTCAGGGTCTTTTGGATGGAGGTGCGCAGGTTTTCCTGAAGGAACACTTTCAAATTCTTGCGATTGATCATTGTGCCCAGGTTGCCTATTTGCGAGGCCACCCAGCTCACCACGGGAACACTGGGAACCTTGACCCAGATCTGACTGAGTTCGGTGACCTTGAGCGACTTGATGGAAGCCTTTGCGTTAGTAGAGTTAAGGGGTGCCTGTAGAAAGACGTCCACGGTGGCACGATCGGCATGCGCAATGAACTGGCCGGTGACTCCGGGAATCGGCGTGAAGTTCCACCTGGATGTGCATGAAAGGAGAGACTTTATCAGAAGGCCCAGAGTGATGAATGACAGGCACACTTGGAAGGCCTTCCAGTCAATGACCTTCAAAACACCACAACTCTACAGACTCAAAGGAATTGCTGAGCTGATACACGGAAGATTGGAAAAGGCCCTTGAGTGGTTCACTTGTTTCTCACAAAAATTATGTGGTGCTGCAGATGCTTATTTTTGTCTTTATGTTACAAAACTTTAAATAATAATAAGCCCACTTAAAAACAAAAAAATATATATTTTATGTTTTTTGAAACAATGACACCACAATGAACCCACGCACATCACTGTTGTCGAGACTATGTGTAGTTCATAAATTTCAAGAGGCAAAAGTACTTTATCAAATAATAACACTCATGTATACCATTTCTTAGAGCATTTCGGTTTGGTTTTTCTTTCTAATCATGAGTAGTTTCTATCAATAACTCCATTATAAGCATAGCGTGACAAAGACACGAAGAAACACAAAGCCACGACATGCTGTTTCTCTTCAAACATTGGCCTTAGCAGAATGAAAAGGCCAGCTTTTTTTTTTTTTTGTGAGCTTAGACCACAAGGTTGTGTTTTTTAGATGCTTTAGAAATCACCCTTAGGGGTGATTTTTAAGCTGGGGTCATCTGTGTCCACTTTGTCATCTGTGTCATCTGAGGACACTAAGTTTTTCTGGGGCATCTGAAGTGCCCGGTTTCAGACGACCTGCGGATTGCCTAGCAGGAATTGCCCTATTCCTCACCTGTATCGGACATGCGGCTGCACCAAACCAATCAGCATGCTGAGGTTGGCATAGCCATTTCCGCAAACCAACTGGGGTGGATGGCGCATTTCGAAGTTGCTGAGGCCCCACAGCACGCCATCGTACAGTCGAAGGGGAGCGATGTCAGTGGGCAACGGGAACGGCTCGTCATCGCGCAGCCGGTTACGAATCCGCTCCACAAGCCGGTCGAGTCGAGCGTGCTGGTCGATGTTGTTGTCGCAGAGTGAGGCAATTTCATGCTTCACGCGGTGGCGAGTTGCAAGGGCTGCCACACCTGATCGCAAGGAACAAGTAAGGATTAGTGGAGTTTCGCAGAGGAGATAATACCCCTGTCACATGTAATGTCATTCGCAGCAAATGTGATTAGGTGTTAATGCCATCTTTGTTGCTACTGCACAGGCATAGCAAATGACATTCACCATTCGCCCATTGAATGCGTTTTCCCCGAACTCATGCAAGCGCGACATGTGTAGCCTCGACGAGAGGGGCTCGGTAAAAAAATCACGAAGTCCATAACTTGAAGCAAAATGCAATCTGTGTGAAGTTTAGTATTAACGGTATACATAGCTTGCATTGACGTCAGTGGCCGCCATCTTTGCGAACCAACTGGTTGAGACGCAGGGTGAACTCTTGCTCGAATGCGCGGAGCAAGAAACAGTGACATCAGATTAGTTCCGGTGCCCCCTCAAATCCTATGTGTTCCCCTTGGCACAGCTGGCGAACGGAAGAAAGCGGGGAGTGAACAAAGAACGCGCGACTCTAATGACATAAAAAAGTCATGGTGGCCGTCATGTTTGTGAACCAGTGCAAAGAACCTGTCTGTGACGTCACATGCAAGCTATGTATTGTTAACATTTCAATAACTTTTTGATGTACATCACAATAGTTGAAGCATTTTGTGCAACTATATTCTTGTTCCCAGACTGACTTGACACCTCCTGTCAGGTACTTTTACAAATGCCTGCCTGTTCTTTCTTCCTTTTCAATTTCTGCAAGCTGTTTTAGCGAAGTGGTGCTACGCACGCGATATCTATCTGCCAGCCACGAAAGCAAATTCTGCGGTTTCATCAGCGGAAAATAACAAGAAGCGAACTGGACAGATGACAAACAACAACATCAATTTCGAACACCATTTTGTATACCCGTGTAGACAAGAACGCAAGACCGCCATGACATTTATTACGAATGTCAGTTACTGCAAATAATATTACATGTGCTATGTGACATGGGTACAAGTTCAAGAAAAACAAACAAATGAACTTTTTGCTTTGGAGAAAGGTTCAACAGCCTCGAAGAAGCAAATGTGCTGAGTTGAGAGAATACACTAGTCTGCAAAACAAACCAGTGCCTCAGTCATAAGAGATTAATGTGTTATCTTAGAGTGACAGAAAGCTGAGCTAGTTGGTAAGGATTCCAGATAAAAGAAGGAAAGGCATGTAAACATGGACACAAGAAAAGAGGACAAGTTGAGACAACACAAACACCCAGTTATCAACTGAAGGGCGCACTGCGGCAGAAAAAAGAAAAGTAAACATAAAACTTATCTTTACATAAACACAAAACTTAAAACAAACTTATCTGGGCAAGTTCATGTCTGGCCATGCGCAGATAAGTTTTAAGATAAGTTGAAATTATTTTGCCACTATTAGCTTTTGTTATGCCCCCCTGCTTTGTCTTTGGTCTGCAGTATGTTGTAAATAAAAACAAAAAATATGCTAAAGCATTTCTTAGGTAACCCATTATAGCTAAGAGAAGGCAATGACAATCAAGGTAGACGAGTGTATGAACGATTGCTATCGCAGAATTTTGAAGAACTCCCAAGTGTCAAACTAACAGTTGGTCTACCACTATGATGACTGTGGCTGCACGCCACAATTCTGACAATTGTCAGCATCCCTGCCCTGGAGGTAGCTGTAAAGCCATTCCTCTTTGGTAACCATAGCATACCGCAGTTACTTAAAACATGCTTTACATGCACGCCAAACTACAAAGCCACTGACGTCTTGTGTGAAGGTAGCTTTGCGCAGTTTTTACACAGTAAGTGAAAACGCAAAGCGGAATAAGCGCCGACCTGCGTGCAGTTCACAAATCGTAAAACCTCGCACACTAGCTGAAAAACTGTGTCGGTTGGGGAATCACACTGACTGAATGAATTCTCGGAACCACAAGGAAACAAAGGGCTTCCAAGGTAGACAAGTTTGCGTTCATAACAGCTTCATGCGCGGCAGCTTTCGATTAAAATAGCCACAAGAAAGTTGAGGGCTTACCGGCAACGGCGCAAGTGGCCAGGAGGAGGACCGCCAGGATTTTCATAGCTGTCATGAGAGTGCTGTGACGACCTCGATGGCCCTGAAACCTGTCGCTGTTGACGAGAGGCGAAGGTCTCCAGGCGTCAAGTGTTGACCGAGTTAGCTGCCGCAGCTGGCTCGTCCGGTCACGCGAGTGGGGGAAAAAAAACGCACGATTCAGTCAGATATGCAGGCCGCGAAAAAAAGAGAAGAGGACACGGAAAGAGTGACTGGCGCGCGGAACTCCCGTTTAGTCAACGAAACCCGATGCCTGCCAGCGGAAAGAAATTTTAAAAGAAAAGAGCCAGACCTGATTACGAACGTTGTCAGCGACTCCTCGCAATCCGTCGCTCTTGGTGGAGCGAAGCTCGTCGAATGTCATAGGCGCCAATTTCCTCCTCTCATGGCACGCACAAAAGTGGCCGCGCTAGCTTCGCCACCTCGAATGTCCCGTCCTGCGAAGGACTTCGGAGAACTGCCCGAGAACAGCTGTCGCAAACAAAACTTTGGGGGGAGGTTTATTTTGCCGGCCACCGGCAAAATGAGTTAGCCGAGGAACGACGCACGCAAACCATTGGTTCAATTTGTCACGTGAAGGACGATACGTCACTGACCGTTTCCGGCAACTCGCTGACCCGTGTTGGCTGACCCCGCTGTCGCGGCTGGATTATCCGAATCCGGATTATCCCAATTATCCTTCTCCCATGTGGTCGACCGCCGAGTTGACGACCGTGCCGACGCTGCAATTTGAAGGTGACACGCGTGGAAAAGACACCCTCAAGTCTTTCATGCTAAGCATTCCTGGCATTCTTACTGTTCCTTAGCTGTGTGTTCTTACAATGTGGCCCGCGTGGTCAGCCCACTGAGCACTTTACTGCGAATCGTACAAAAGATGTAAATGCGTAGAACCAGAGTCATTTGTTTTTGAACACTCGCCTCTGCAACAGCTGCGATGGGGGAAAGCGAAGCTGTAGCCGTATTTGCCAACCCGGCCCGGAAAGTATTCTCAGCTCGAAGGACATCGGCGAAAATTAGTAGTCAATTACCGGCCGAAATTGCCGATGACCCCGAAATCGCGGACGCCCTCCGCTGTCTGCCGTCGAACTACAACTTCGAAGTTCCGAAAACGATATGGAGAATCCGCCAGCTAGGAGCTCGCACGGTCGCGCTGCAGTTTCCCGAGGGTTTGTTGATATTCGCGCTTCCCATCGCCGACATACTGGAGAGGTTCACAGGCTGCGAAGTCGTAATCCTCGGTGACGTGACGTACGGTGCCTGTTGCGTGGACGACTACACTGCCCGCGCTCTGGGCTGCGAGCTCATGGTTCACTACGGCCACAGCTGTCTCGTACCCGTGGACCAAATGAGCGGCTTGAAGATGCTGTACGTGTTTGTGGACATCAAGATCGACGTGTTGCATCTCGTGGAGAGTGTCAAGCGTAATTGGAGCACCGACACTCGTCTGGCGTTCGTGAGCACGATTCAGTTCGTGTCCACCATTCAGTCTGTCGCTGCCGAACTGAGGAGTGACGGCTACGACGCCAGGACGCCGCAGGTTCGACCCCTGAGTCCCGGTGAGATCCTGGGCTGCACCGCACCCAACGTCGGCGATGCTCAAGTAGCCATCTACGTCGGAGATGGCAGGTTCCACATGGAGGCTCTCATGATCGCAAACCCCGGTGTCAAGATGTACAGGCAAGCATCCTTTCATTACACGAGTTTCCAGTTCTAGTGGTCTAGTGGTTATGGTGCTCGATAGCAGGCCCGAAGGTCGCGGGATCTAATCCCGGCCGCGTTTTGATGGAGGCGAAATACTAGAGGCCCGTGTACATAGATGTAGGTGCACGTCAAATAACACCATATGATCGAAATTTCCGGAGCCCTCCACTACGGCGTCCTTCGTAATCGTGTCGTCGTTTTGGGACGTAAAAACCCAACACTTATTAGTTTCCAATTATATCGCGAACGTTTGAGAGGAAGGAGTCGGGCTAAAGGCCAAACCCCATATACGCGAAAATGCACGCGACAGCGACGAGCGACGCGACGTAGATTGTTTTCGCGCAAGCAGTCGCTTGGATGGGCAAACTCCATTCACGCGACGGCTTCAGCGAGCGATCTCCACTGTTGCTGGCATGCGGGCGTTTACTCGTGCCAAAAGTGGCCCGTAGTCAGCGGTATGCAATGTAAAATACGATGTTTTGTTGCTTAATGGTACATAAAATGTTTATCATATTGTCTAGCAGCATTTTTTTCGATCCCATCAGTGCTGCTACGTGCCGCCAAGCCGCGTCACAGACGGCGCGGGACTTGTAGTTCCCGTCCCTGAGGGCACATTCGCCGCGGTTCGCGTTCAACAACGTCAACGTTGCGCTCGTCGCCGTTGACCATGTTGATGAACGTTGTTGATGCGCGTCGATAAGAAAGCGGCGACAATCAGCAGTACGTCACTGATACATCTTGTTCCGGTGTTTTGCTATTGGCTGCTTGAGCACAGCACTTCCGGGCGACGAGCGACGGATTCCAAATCTGAAAAACCGAGCGATCGCGCGAAATCGACCACGCGACACGTCGCGCGAACGGCTCGTTTCGTCGCTCATAGCATCGCTCGTCGCTGTCGCGTGCATTTTCGCGCATATGGGGTTTGGGCTTAAACCTCGTTATAACGAAGTAGCAGCTAAACAGTAAGGGTTCATTCGTCATGGAGGTACACAAAAGCTACGAGCTACTTTTGCGGTTATGGTGAGAGAGGTGAAAGAAATATCGGGATGTTAACCAAGGACATTCCCGGTTGACTACACTACACTTAGAGAAAGGAAAAGTGGAAGGATGAATTAGGAAAAAAAAAAGAGAAAGCTTTAAAAAATAATGATGAGAAGGCAGTTAATGTGTATACACAAAATGCACACTAGCAGTCTACAAGTGTTTGTAAGTCCGATATCTTTAGGAAGTGCTAGACTTTTCTACTTTGTGCATGCAAGAATGTGTAGTTTAAGGTGCTAGGACCTTCTTAGATATGTCTTTGTGTAATATAAGATGGGAGATGATTGCAAAATGTTGATGTTGAAATAAATTGGTAAAATCTGATTCAGCGATTTCACTGCACAGGTACAATCCTTACGACAAAACGCTGACAGAGGAAGGGTACGACCATGCCACCATGCTAAGGGTCCGTCGGCAAGCCATCGAGAAGGCAGCCACGGCCGGTACCTTCGGCGTCATACTTGGTACCCTCGGCCGTCAGGGAAACCCAAAGGTTGCCGACGGTTTGAAGGAGACCCTACTAACTACGGGATGCCCGTCAAGGAAAGTCGTTTGCATCTTGCTCTCAGAGATATTTCCCAAAAAACTGGAACTCTTCGAGGGCGTGGACGCCTGGGTGCAAACGTCGTGTCCGCGCCTGTCGATCGACTGGGGTCTCGCTTTTGCCAAGCCTGTGCTGACACCTTATGAGGCCAACGTGGCCGTGAGGACTACCGCTTGGAGAGAAAGCTATCCCATGGACTTTTATGCCAAGGATAGCCTAGGACCATGGACACCCAACCACAAACCATCTGTGCGAAAATGTGACGAAAAGTGCCAGTGCAAACCTACCTCATCGTGACAGCGTTAGTGAAAAGCTCCCAACTCCTACATTGTATGGCGTGTGGTCTCGCCAAACTTGATTTGGTGCACTTCAAATCACAGCTGGGTATGAGAGCATGGTGACGAATATGGCTGCTTTGTGTAAATTACGTGCTACAGTCGAACCCGCATATATCGAACCTACGCAAAACGAATTATTGTGTATATTGAACAGTTGTATAATCCCATTGAAATACTTTTTATAACATATTTTATGTATAGAATTACCTATATACCGGACTTTTTTTTTTATCTCCTTCAGGTTCAGTATATCCAGGTTTGAATGTATAATAGGAGTAAATGAAATTTGTAATTTATCGACACAAGTGAAACAGTAACCCAGACAGAGGCTTGCTATGAGAAAAGATAATGAAGTCGAATGTTTCATTTTTTTTAGTTTTGCATTGTAACCCCACCACCTGATTGTGACTGTGATGTGATGGATTTGTTTTTCTCGCATTTCGGCCACATTGACGAAAATTTTGTGTAATTTGCAACATTAGGCCTCTGTGATCATTAGAACACAATGTAATCCATTTTTACTGATAAAATAATTATGTAAGCCCTAGTAGATGGTGTTGGAATCCACCATGTCACAGCTAATTGGTGCAGGAATCTCAAGGTGGCAGTGCCTTTCGTATTTTCTTTTTGCAGGTTTTCTCACTTGGCACACACCCTCTCACAGCTTTTGGTATTGTTAAGCATAGGCGTGTGCAGGGTTCCCCATCAGGGGGCGAAGGTTCATCACAGTGCCCCCCCCCCCTACTAAGTCAATGTAAGAGGCCGATTTTGCCCCCCCCCCTCCTAGGTGACTAGGGGGGGGGGGCAACCCCTGTGCGCACACCTATGTTGTTAAGGAGTAATTTAGTAATACGAGAAGACGTCAATATGGACCTCAACCTCTCCACAGCAAAACAGTTAGAACAGAAGTCTTTTTTTTTAAGTATGTAAATCGTTTGCTGTTCTTAGGTCAACAACAGCAATGAAGGTCTAGCTCAAATTGGTGTTCTGATAGACAAGTAATATTGTGCAGATACGCTCTGTGGCATTTGTGATCAACTGTGACGGCCAGTCTTAATTATTGTTTCTCCCTCTTAATCGCCATGGTAGATTAGCACGTAAGGTGTAGTGCTGCTAAGCTCAAGGGTGCGGGTTCAATTCCCAGCCATGGGGGCCACTTTTCGATGGGGGAAAAATGCAAAGAACACCCACGTGCTTCGATTTAGGTGCATGTTAAAAAGCCTAAGACTGGTCGAAATTAATCCGGAGTCTTCACTATGGTGTGTCTCATAATCAAATTGTGGTTTTGGAATGTAAAACGCCAGTTGGACACTCCTAATGAAACTTTTAAAGAGTGTGCTGGGGCCTTCAGAAAATTTATTACTGTTACTACCGTAGTTGAACGTTGAAATTACGAGTGTGGATGTGATGAAGTAAATGTAAAGAGTACAAATATATTCTGCCTGCGTAAGTGCATAAGCTTGAATGAAGCATATAACAAATATTGGATTTAATGTAGTGTCAGACGCAACCTCGTTATAATGGAATTTGACCACAGGTCGCCCCAGAGAGCTGTACGGGCTTAGCATCTCCGATGGTCAAGGGGGCCGGGGGTATGTATGTGAATAAGCTGTCTTTTTTATTAGGTGTTATTATTTGTACAGCCATCTGTCACATTGAATGGTACACTCAGAAATATAATTTAGCAAGGTGCATGTTTGGGCTAGTTGGTACTCCATTTGAACATCGAAATAGCGCGAACTTCAGGGACGAAAGACAGGAGAATGCGACACACACAAGCGCTAACTTCCAACTGAATTTTATTGAAGAAAACACATGAATATATAGGGTAACACCACGCCTGCGCAGCTTCACATCCACGTAACCACATTCACTCCTAAGTGATAAGATTTATCTCTCTAAAGGCACACCACCAGTTACATAGAACAAAATAAAAGTTAATAAATCACATACCACTATCTTGCAATATGCCCAAAAAACATAGTTCCTTTGCTGACAGAGCAATGGAAGGCACGCTTATAGGCGTGGTGTTACCCTATATATTCATGTGTTTTCTTCAATAAAATTCAGTTGGAAGTTAGCGCTTGTGTGTGTCGCATTCTCCTGTCTTTCGTCCCTGAAGTTCGCGCTATTTAGATGTTCAAATAGATGTACACTCAGAAATTGTGTATTCTTGACATAACATAAATGCAAGCCTGTGACCCAGCTAGGCCAAGTTTATGTGTGTGTACAAGAAAGGGGAGGTTTCTTTTTATCTTATTTTTTTCATTTGAAGGGTTGCGGTATAAATGTCTTAGCAAATGTAAACTTGTGTTTCAGTTTCATTTTCAGAACCTCTGAGAGAGCTTAAAGGCAAAACTTGGCACGCCAGTGCCACATGCAATGTCAATGCTGTATAAAATGACTCGCCCAACTGCCACAGAAAAATCGAAATACTTCACGAAGTATTGTGTCCATTTCGTGTAATGTAAAAAGGCTGTAATAGTATATGCTTTCATTCTGCGATGTTGTGACCGATATGTGGGACAAACAGAAGTGTTCTCTGAATGATCGATAGTTGCGACATCTGTGTTGGTTTACAGGTATGCATGGTGGTGGCTGCAAAGCAGTTTGACAATGCACTTTTTCGTTTCACATGCGGACCAGCTCAGAGTTGCAGAAATGGCTAGACGGGATCGTTAAATGTGCAAGTGTGCAACCTATCACCTTGTCGAACAAGAAATTTTTCTATCTCGGTGTCACACATGCTGGCTGCAGATCAGAAACTGGTGTTGGCGAGTACTTGTATCAAATTGTTATCAAATCACACGGTGGTCCTTGTTAATTGGCTATTTTGTTCCTTTCATGCGATTTTGTGTGGCTTATGCACAATGCTGTTGATTCATTAATTGTTGTGCATCAGAAGTAAACATCTGGTTGAAAGTTAACACTTATCTTTGTTGTTTCCCTTGTGTTTGTTTTTGCGCTACCAAGACAAATCATGGTCACACGTTAGTATGTACAGCTAAGAGTGTGTGCCAAATGAGCAAACCAGCACACTGAAAATAAAATCCTTTAGGTAGAAGTAATGAAAACTGGGCGGGTTAGTTGGAATTCATTATGAGACGATTTCAGCGCTTGTTTGTCTACTTCCTTTCGCCTTTGTCTGCTCTGCACACGCTGAAATCATCCCATAATGAATCCCTTTGGGTAGGTCCAACCATCACAAGCACGTTTTCCACTGCTTGTCATGGCATGGAAACCCGTTGCTGCGGCATGGTCGAGATAAAATCAACACAACACTGCTTTGAAAAATACGCTGAATGCTTTATTTCAGGTGTACTTCGCTTCTAACATGTCAGGAAAAACACACCCCGCTTTCAACACAGATGACGCACTCAGTTCACAATTTTTTTCGCGCTATGATCACACTGCTCTTTTTTATTTTTTTTTGTAAATAACAAAGAAGCAAAATGACTTGGTAAAGCAAGCTAAGTACACAGGTAAAAATACATAGTGGAGATTTATAGAAAGCAAAGACTAACCTGCAACAACCAGACACAAGCAAAAAGGACCCTACGTCTGTCAAGTTCGGCAATTACAGCAGAGATGATTAAAGGAAATCCCAAAGCTAAATGCAGGTTAGTATTGGAAGCGTGTCTGAGCAAACTGCAACAGAGCAATACTAATGTCACACTGGCTCATTAGTGGCGCTTGTAAAGGTGGGCAACAACAGCTCATTAGACTTCTATGCTCGCATTTGCAGTAACACTGTACAAAACGTCCTACGTATGTGTTACAAGTTTAGCAGTCATCAACATGCAAGACGAATTGACATCGCCCATACTTGCTGCCCACAGACCAGTCAAATAGCAAAAAATGTCAGCATGATGCAAACAACAAAGGAGGTAATAACAGTGGCAAATATTCAATCACTGGAACACAAGAACCGTGCACATTTTGACTGCTCTCTGTTGGATGTCATTCAGCTGAGAAGCAGCAAGTACCTTATTCTGTGCATCGCAGTTCAATTCAGCCTTCTGTGCCTGTCTGCAAATGTGGACATTGCTTAAGTAGTTCCACTGGGGGAAACACACGCCCTCTTTCCGTCTGCGTGATTGCCCGATACACCGTCGTCAGACGCATCTCACACCCTCTGGTGAAATATTTGGAGGAAGCACCGAGAAACACACCACAACTTCCGGTGCTGCACATACTCGTGGGCAGGAATCTACGAACAACAAGGGATATGTACTGGCACAGCTCTACACTCAAAGGCTTTCTAAGTTTCACATGCATGGACGTAGCTCGAGATGCCTGGAAGCTTGTGGTTTTTGGCTGCCTGCCTCAACAATAGCACCAGTGGAAGACTTACATAATGAAGCACACTCAACATGCAGATGGGGGACAACAATGCATGCTTTGAAGTGTTCAGTATGAACAAGGGGAAGCACAGGCGCAGAGTTTTAAATTTGCCGATGGGGCATTTGGCATACGGTAGGATAATGGAAGAAACAAACCGAAGTCTCTACTGCAAGGGGGCGGCTCAAGCTACTGTAGGAACGAGCTAGCTAGCTAGCACACACAAAGCTTTGTAGGGCACAGAAATACTTTACATTTCATTTCACCACACATTTACACAGCACTTCAATGACTAATCAAGACACATGCTGCATGTTGCCTGTACAATGACGGAGAGTGCCATTGCTACATCCAAGCAAACTCTAGATTTTCTGTCTGTCAGCCATCACAGCAGCTGAACTATCAAGAAAAGCACCCAGATATGGTATCAAAGCGCATCCACTTCCGCGCGGAATTCGGAGTGCAAACGATCCAGCGGTTTATCCGGAAGAACACCCAACGCGGAACTCCGGGCGTTCGTTTCATCAGATAAGCTGCTTGATAAAAACGAGCAGGTGCGAAGTCTGGTATGAAATATTCTCGCAAGTGTGGGATCGGGCACTAAAATGTGCACGCACGCATAAAGATGGGAAAAAAGCCTTCTAATAACCACCGGAACAGGAGGAACCATGTAGCCACCCAGTGCAGCTAATAGAAACCCTGTATTCGCGGCATTGTTCCAGGATCTGAAGAATTACTCTTTCATTTTATTAACAGATCTCTTGTGGCAATCTTTTTTTGCTTACCCTGCCTGGTATCGTTTGCAGTGTTCATAAACGAGAAAAGTGAAATTGCAAAGGGAAGGGAGTTTATAAAAAAGCAGGATTATGATCCCTTCTAATATACTGCCTGTCAAGGAAGTGCAAAGACTGCACACTGTCAGGACTTATGCAGTTTGCGGAATTATTCCTTGTGTTAGGCCACAAGACAAAAAACACATTGATTTACCTACCTTTGCTTGTTTATATACACGTGCCTTTGTCCTATAAATCACTTTGTACCCAGTAATCGTACATAATGACAAATCAGATAGAGTTCGAAAGCCCTCAATCAACAATGAAGAAAGAGTTTTATCAATGCGGCTTACAGTTCATGTCAGATAACAGCTGCAGGTATATTCAGTGCTCTGCTGAATGACATGCATGAAATTTTGGGCTTTGTCATGAACTTTCACACTGTGCCAAGTGAAGAGGCTGTGCTTGCAACTACTATAATTTTTCAGATCTTCAGTGTTTAGTACTGATAAATTCACGCACTTCTCAGCAACGACAATGTATTACTGCTTCTGCTAGGCAATAAAACATGCTACAAGAGGAGCTGTTGGTGCAAAGGGCTCTGCACTACTCCCAACAAACACATTCTAGGAGCATTCTGATAACCTCAACATCTGCCACGATGACGTGCTACTGTGCCATCCATGGGCAACCAGTACTGAAACTGTGCTAAGTGCAGTGCTGTAATACACAGTGCAGCAGGCCGAGGAACATGTTTCTAGTTGGGCACACTGCAACTGCACCATTATGGCCAGCATCTGACTTAAGTGGGCATCTCGGAACGCATATGCCTATGGACAAAGGCATTGCCAGTTGCAATGGGGGGAGGGGGGGGGGGGGGGCCTGCATTGCCAGGGGTGTTGTTACCCCCCCCCCCCCCCAAGACAGTTTCCTGACTACGTTACAGCCCATGCACAGGGAATGCCTTGATGTGTTGTACGTCTGCTATCGCTGAAAATGACAGAGGGTGTTGTCATATTTCAGCTGCGTACTCAAACTGCCATAGCACACCCTGGCCAACACTGCAGTACCCTATCCATAATGAAGAAGTATCCGAAACATGTGCTCCAGATAATGACTTAATGACTGCAAATGCTACTGGCAATCACTGTATCTCTGTGTGCACTGGTGTTCCTCATCTCATCTGCCTTGTCAGCGGTGAAACTGTAACGCTAGCTACACAAAATACGGATGCTGCTTAACGTTATTACAAAGAGGAGTCCTTTAGCACTCATTACGTTACTGTAAAATGACATGGCAGCTCATGAAAGGAACGCGCTTACTAGCAACTCAGTATGTTACCCATTAACACATATCCTCGCCCACACAACAGGGTTACGCACATGCTATGTAGTGCGACATGAACAGAAAAGGCTTTAGCATGCTGCTGCCATAGCACCACATAAGGGGCAGAGAATTCAATCTCTGTGATGGCAACAGTGTGCGGTGCGCACAAACGAAAAGCAAATGGCGGCACAGTGTGTGGTCGAAGGTACGGTTTGTGCCAGTCATTGTCGGAAACAGTCACGTGTATCTGGTTTGACTGCTAGAAGCCAAAAAGAGGATGCATCCTCCTCCGGTCTGTCTTCCTTTGTGCTGCCATTGTGCAGCGCTCTCACATGTCACTACTGATATCAGCAACATCTAACCTAACCATTTTTAACCTAACTATTCCAGTGAGGTGTGTGCGTGCTTAATGCTTTTTCAGCTGTCCTGTTACTAAACCTGCGCGAGTTCCCCTGTCGGGATACTAGACATGCACTAAGAGCTAGTACAAGAACCAGTCAAACCCGGTTATAACGAAGTCGTGTCCGACATGAAAACGGCTTCGTTATAACCGATAATTAGTTATAAACTGGAATTTGCAACACTGTAACAATGGCAAGGCTATCCTTTACTTATATCCAGTGTTCATTATATTGAGGCTTGACTGTGCTGCTAAGACCAGGAGTGCCACCATGCACATGTTTGTATAAATGTAAGATGTGCTAGCGGAAGCTGCGAAGCTTTACCTCAGACTTCCCAACAAGAAATTGAAGGTCTGCTCGGTGAGGGAAGCATACGAGGTGACATTCTCAGATCCCTTTATGGCCAAGTGACATATTAAACATCCTTAGCAACAATTTCCATAAAGGGAGACACTGAATTCATCTAGACAGCTAAAATTATTTGCCTAAGAACCTCACAGCCAGGGGAAGACGGAGAAGGGGTACCATTCTTATACAGTTTAAACTGCGCATAATGACTGGAATAGTATAAACCAGCGTGGCTCACTGATCTATGCTGCCATGAAAGAAATCGCGCAAATGTAGTTTGAATGAAAGCAAGGGGTTCGTTTCTTTGTTAGACAAAACTTAACGAAGGTTGGAATGCAGTTTAACTCTCAGAAAGACATTTGCATTCTCTTATGAGTGGGTTCTCACACTAATAGCCATCCTCTGCCACAAACGCTTTGCTCAGCATTAGTATTATACGTGACAACATTTCAAAGTATAAATCTATCATTTACAAAGCCACACTGACACAAAATTGTTTTCTCACTGTTTTTGCTTTATAGCAGAGTTAATTCAACTCAGTGACGAATTTGACCCAGACCAAGATGGAATTAACAGCACGAAATTACTGTGAGTAAAATAACATCTTGTTTGACATATCGGTCCCATTACAGCGATTTGTTACGTCCATGTGTGCGCCTGTGTCATTTTTTCTGTGCTTTTTTTTTTTTTGCTTTCAAAATTTCATTCGTTAACGTGCAGCAGAGTACATATAGTGTTTTTAGTGCAGAGCTTTTCATGCAGTAGCTCATTTTTCTGCCTCTTTGCTGTAAAATGCAATGAGGAACCTAGAATGTGCTTGCAATACGTATTTTCTAGTTTGTAATTTACAATGCACTCATTTCAGGATCACTTTTTAAGTTACGTTTGTTCTTTTTCATAAAACACTCTAAACACATACAGTATAACTTTGAACTCTGAAGAGCGTATACTATGCAGAATGTCGTTACAAGATGAAAAAAAGAAAAAAAAATGTAAAAAGCAATAAAGCAGTAACTGAATGCCAAGATAACAGCAAGCCCAGCTAATGCACAGTTCGGCTGTGCTCAAGCACAGCCAAACTTGCGATCAAACTATTTCTTCATTGGCCTGGTCTTGAATCTCATCGCTGTCCATTAAAAGGAAACGTCACATCATAATGGTTTCAACAAAATACTACCAGCACTACAAATAACAATTTTTGAGAAAGACACAAGTGTCACACTGCCACTTGACAGCACAGTTTTACACAAGCGCTGGTGCATTAACAACATACAAATCGTGTACAATGCAAGCTCTCCCACAAAGGCACCAGTTATACAAAGGTGACGCTTGACTAAGCAAATCTCATATGCCAGTGTTGCCTGACTGAAGCAAGTTCACAGAATTTTAAGGTCGTTACACTATATTATGAGCAACACATGAACCTTTAAGCCAGTTTACATAACTCTTGTCACAGAAAGGGCTTGAATTAGAGCTACGTTCTTATCAAGCACTAAACTTTAGTTGTATATTTCATGCAGTAGCTTCGAAAGTTTGGACACGAGTGTCTGAGGTAAAGCTTCCGCCTCTTGGGTGGCTGCCATATTGCGCACGATATTCGCTAAGCAGGATGTTTACAGCACGGCATATAAAATACTTTGATAGACAACGACATTGTCATGGCATCTCTGCTGTGGACAATGCAAACCTTGGAAAGATAAATCCTGTTACCCCATCACATCCATAAAGTGGAAAAAAATATTTGGCCCTGTCTCTTTTTGTTTTTTTAACTCTGCTCTTGGAATGTGCTTCGCAAGACCCTAACAACACCTTTCACAAACAACAGTACCGAGGCATGGTCAAGGCATGGGCCAAGTGATGGTGATAGTGCTGAAATCTTCCAGCTGGCAATGTTGACGTCAACGTCATCAAACACAGCTCACTGCGTTGTGCTGTTTTTTCTTACGGGCCACTGCCGTAATTTCTGAGCACCGTTTCACTCAGGCCGTAAAACCATGTCTCGACGAGGATTACGCTTAAAAACGGAGGTCACCGATTTAATGAAATGTTATTACAAGTACGTTAGACAAGACGGGCCGGGACGAAAAATCACGAATACGGGTAAAATACGACTACGGCACGAGTGCGTGCCACGTCTAGCGTGACTCGTACAAATCTAGAGGCTCTGCTCGGGGAAAGACTCTAATAAAATGGACACGCTAGAAAAATAGGGCGGGTCACTCCTACGGGCCTGTGCGCTTAACGGTACGGGGTTTATCGTACTGCCTAGGGCGGGACCAACGTGAAATAATTCATGCCCTCGATTCGCATAAAACAGCACCAGGCATGTCGCGTGCACAAACTACGCACTGGCTGCCGTAGTCGTTCGAAGACGACATCGGCACCTTCCCTCGTACAAGGGGCAAAATGTTCTTGGGCGTGACCGACTGTCACCTCCCCTTAGACTGTGCCAGGACTTGCAGGAGCAGATGGTCCCGACATCACTGGCATCACCTGGACGGGCACGAGCTCTGCGCGGAGGAGTGGTCGCTCGACGAGTTGCACGTGTTGCCGCTGTGCGAAGACTGCAGGCTGGATACGGAACCCCTGCGGAGGGGGTGAGACAGGCGGAAATGCATGACCCACGGCTGTGCTGGCACACTACGACTTAGAGTGTCGAGGAAAAAGGTAGCAAACAACATGGCCAGCAAGTCGAACATAGACAACTACAAGGTGATGAATGCCATGAACATCACCTGATCGTATACAGTAGACTCTCAGTAAACGGTGTGGAAATTCAGGCGTCTGCACTAGTTGCTCGACGCCCATTTTCCCTTGAAGAATTCTCGCACCACTCTCCTCCCAACCGGACGGGTGACAGCTGCTCATAAATCGCCGTCACTTCACTGCCACCCCGCCCCTCATAGGTTTAACACGGTGTCCCATTGGCCTAATTTTGGCAGAATTCGGGCCTTGTTCGCGCTCGCCCGAGAAGCGGGGGTGCAAGACGGGGTTGGGGAGACCACTTCGGGACCTCGGAGGGTGCGTATGCGTTTTGGCCACTCCGTCCAGCAGCGATCCTTTGTTCTTTGTTCTTCGTCGCCGGCCAGCAGTTACGTCGTCTCGTCAGGCCCCCAGCTTCGGCGGGCTCGCGCGCCCTTCCGCAGTCTCAAAGTCCTGAGGCAGCGCCTCGCGATCGTGCACCATGTATTTCTCTCAACTGTTCCTATGTCTGTTCTGTTTCTTCTGCTCTGGGGTGCGAGATCGCGGGAGTGCTGGCCGAAGGGTAGGTCAGCTCCCCAAATTTGTTTCTTTGTTTGTTTGTTTTATATGTGTGCCATTCGCGGCCACTAATTTATATACTATGTAACTTGTGTTAGCTAATTAGTGTCCTGTACTGAATAATTATGTTACGTACGATTGGTTGTATCGGACTATTGAACTCATTGCACTAAAATCCCGGTAATAAATAAACCACTAATTTGGAGAGTGTCCCCGCCTAGGGTCTCCCTCGCTGCGCGTGAAGGCTTGCCGTCCCTTCACGGTGGTCGACCAAGTTTTCGTGCACAGCAGTGCGAAGTGTACATGACGCGAGACAAACGAGGATGTGGCACCCTGCATGCAGCTCGCAGTGCTTGCACCCACAGTGGTGTTCGGAGCGTACGGCCAAGAGTAGTGGTGTCACGCCGTTACTCTTGGGGGTCGGTAAAGGCCGAGTAACGACAACGACAAAAGAAAGCAAACAAACCAAAACACCCCCGCCCCCAATGGAAATCTCTTAAACGAATTCATTCTAAAAGACAGGGTGCGCAAATACGGACACAAGAAAGAAGTCAAGACACCACAGCGTTTGTGCTGTCTTGACTTCTTTTTTGTGTCCGTATTTGCGCCCCCTGTCTTTCAGAATGAATACTTATCAACTAGCTCAGCACTCTGTTATTCCAATCTTAAATGAAATTGCTGCTCAAACGGAACAACTTCCTCTAACAGGATCAATTTTGTACTTGAATTCTGCACCCCTTTTCATCTCTCAGAAAACAGAACTCCTGTTAAACGAAACACCTTTTCCTGGTCCCTTTAGGTTCCGTTTAACGAGAGTCTACTGTATCTGAAATAAAATTTGCAAGTGATTCAATGTCAAGCTGAGATTTCACTCGCAAATGTTCAACATACCATAACTTTTGTAGGTCTAGAACATCCACTCTTGTTTTACTGCATACAGTTGTCATTCCAGATTACTGTGATATGGTGATTTACCGTGTAACTTTTAGGGAAAATTTTGCTCTCAAAAAGGAGCACGAAATGTTTGATAGAAGAACTACATATTGTACTAGAAAAATAATTAAATACTAGAAAAAATATCAATAAAGAATTTACAGAGGGGGGTTTCTTCTCAACGCTAGTGTCTGTGAGCTACTAGTGCTTATAAAAGCACGATTAAGAAGCACATGTAAGTCAGAGAGGGTTACTCTAGAAAACAGGCACCTACTGTTATTGAGCCTTCACAAGCTGCGCACGTGGCCTTTCAAGTTGTTGCTCCGCCACATGAGGTACATGAGGTACCTTTGACGTGATAGCAGAGCGAACTTGAAGTTACAGAAAGATGCACAAGGACAAGCGCTCCTCTATGTCCTCACTTCAAGTTGCTTTCACGTTAAGATGCAATAACTACTAATGAGCCAAATGTGTCACTTTAAACCGTTTGAGTCACAGAAAAGAACAACGAGGAGGGCTCCACTCACTCGTAGTGAATGGAGCCCTCCAGTGAAACTCGCCCTGCAACACGTCTTACTCACTTGTAGTCCTGTGACTTGAGGACTTCATAGTAGTACATCACCTTGGCCTTGTGTGGTGCCAGAGGAAACTCGAACGGGTGGTGCTGGGGTCCCTCCATGTGTCGCCACTGGAGGATGTACGTGCCCGATGCATTGGTCACGTGGGAGCCCTGCACAACGTCACAGCCGTTAGGTCATTCCTGCTCATACCTACCTTGGGATTACATTAATTTTTTGGAAGCTTGTGACAATTGATGCCTTTTCTCCTTTCTTTCAATTCCAGCCAGGAAACGTACATTTAAGAAGAATACTACAGCTTACCATGGCAGGATCACCAAGTGCGTAAGCGTTCTCTCAGCTGAACATGGAGCTCACCGCAAAAGTTCCATCGTGCGATTAAGATGCCAAAGCCTCCTAAATGAGCAAAGCACTTGCTACGCACAATCTTGCATTCGGAAATTGAAATTTCAACCTATGCCAGGCTTCCAGCAGTGTAGCAGACAACAAAACAGCCTCCCTTCGTTTGATGCGATGCCAATGCTGCTACATCTACATATTAGAAGCTGCAGCACAATCAAGGGAAGCTAAACCTTTGACAATTTCACACAGACATTTGTCACTCATAAAGTAACCCTCACCTGCACACTCTCGCCATCGTGGCACGTGAGGCATGGCTCGACAGTCTTGTAGTCCACTCCGGCCACCCAGCCTTTTGGCACCACAGACGGCGGTGTGTCGAGCGTCAACATGGTCAGCGGCAGAGGAGAATGGGTGCACCCGACGGTCTCCTCGTCGGCGTCAGTGTCGCCCTCCGCAGATTCGGCAGAGGTCGTCTTGGGCGGGGGAAGCTCACGAGTCGTGTGCAACACGGTGAACGACACGTCTTCCTTCATTATGTCGAAGTCCCAACAAATGACACTGCCTTGATCCGCCACGTTTATCACCACCTGAACGAGATTTTTTTGCACAGTCAGCGAGGAGACACGAGAGCATTAACACGGTGCTCGTGCAACGGCAAAGTGACAATATGTTGTTTCATGTTCTTGACATAGTGAAGAACACAGTAACAGCTATAGCTGGCAGCTGGACATCTTTGCAAGAGTTCTGAGGTTCATGCTCAGGTGGCTATTCCTTATTATCATGATGGAACATGTTTGGTATTGAGTAACGAGACAACTAATAGTAAGTCTGCTTTTATCAATTTGTTTTGTCCAAGCTCAACATGTTCATTATGAAACATATCACACACCAAGGCAGACCTCTAACATACAGAAAACCCAATAAGAATGGTTCAGAGCAACAAAGAACTGCTTAAAAGGGTTTAGACACAGTCGGTAAGGATTCATCATAAAACAAGGTAAGGTGTGCAAACACAGACAGTGGGGAAAGGAACAAGACAACACAAATACCATTTGTGTTGTCTTGTTCTCTTCTCTACTGTTTTTGTGTTTGCACACCTTACCTTCATTTATGATCAATTAGAGGGCTTTGCCAACTGTGGCCATAAATATGTAAGAAAGAATACCGCACACACACTTAAACTAGCACCAAGCAGTGCCTACGCAAGGATTCCTCACAGATTTGGGAGAGCAAGCACTCCACCAATGTTCTATTACAAATATGCAACTTAAAAATAATATCTGGAGTTTTACATGCTAAAACCACGATATGATTATGAGGCATGCCGTTGAAAGGCTCTGGAAACTTCGACCATCTGGTGTTCTTTAACGTGCACTTAAATCTAAGTATACGGGCATCTAGCATTTCACCTCCATCGAAATGCGACAGCCGCGGCCGCCATAGAATCCGTGACCGGGTAAGCAGCCAAGCACTGTAACTACTGTACCACTGCAGCAATCATATACTATGCAATTAACTCTGACACTCGTGAAAAAAGTGAAATAAAGGAACAAATGCTCGCAATGAGTAAAAGAAAAGACACATACCTCGTGAACCTGTCCTCGTGCCAGGCTGACCGAGTGGTACATGGTGTCATCAAAGAGGTGCATGCCATCAGCCTTCTCTCGTTCGTAGTCCTCCTCCGACATGTAGAACGTCTTCGGGATGAGCCCTCCGTCAGGGATCGATGTCTGCACACAAGGCAATGTCATTTTTATGCAGCAGAGGCCGATTCTTCACTGTGCTTTAAGGAGAGTTTTTGCCAATACTACGTTACTGTTTATGATGTTTCCCTGCCTCTTATGCTCCGAAACTCTAGTCCTGTTTAATTTTCATAGGGTCATGTGTAACTAGCTTCACATTTCTTACATTTCACTTCCTGGCTGTTACATCCAAAGATTGACCAGTTGAGGTTGGTCAGTTGAGAGCCTTGTCGGCTTCCGTGGGTTATTTTGTTGCGCTAAATGTTACTATGGGTCCTACCTATTGTTCAGAACAGTAACAAGTACATATTTTTGTCGTCACCAATCATGCAAGTGTAGTCGTTGCATAAAAGCAAGGCAAATTGGGGCTCGTCGATGTTGTTACCGTTCCCTCACCTGACAAGGGCCACCCAGGAAGTCAGGCAGGTAAGATGGGTCAACGAACTCAGCCAGCCCCGGAGGAGCGGTGGGTCCGGTGTCGGCGAAGAAGGTGAACTTGGAGCGCGTGTTGTCGTTGATGAAGGTTCCCACCAGGGCCCAGAGGATTGGGAACACCCGCGGAGCTCGCACCACCAGGCAGCGGCCCATGGTCTCCGGGTAGTTGGACTCCACCATCTCAATGATGTGGAGCAGGGCTCGCATGCCGGGACGCCACAGGTGGCGCATGTTGAGTCCCTCGAGGTCGAGCAAGCAGGTCCAGGCGCTTATGGGCTTGCCCGCCTTGTGGGTGGCCTCCTCCGTGCGCTTGAGGCCTTCCTCGCAGAGGTGGAGCGTGAGTTTAACCAGACCCTGCTCGCCGATGGACTTGATGAAGCCCTTCATGTCAACCTATGTGCAAAGAAGCGGGCAATCCAAACTTTAACGATAGAGCATGACAGTACAGAACTAACAGTTAATTAAATATGGGAACAGAAGCTGGACGTTTTGGGGTCAACCCCAAATTTCAAGATACACCTGCTGCTACAAACCAAAACTGAAAGCATAAAATCTGGTTTTATGGTGCTTAGGAAATATTTAAGAGAGTTTTCCAATCTCGCTGCTTCTGGTTCCCACCACAGAGCGCTGCTACATCAGTTTGGAATATGGCAGCCTCCAGCACTGTATGTGATGGTGTTTCACCTTGATCATTCTACTCCAGAAAAGGTAAACATGACATATATTTTCCCAAATTCATTGTGAAGTCTTTTTTTCTCGCACCTTTCCTGATCATGAGGCATAATTTTAGGGATGTGCAGTAGCCCCAGACTACAGCAGTGCGGCAACCTCGCACGTATCATATTCGACACAGTGGGCGTTACTTACGCGCACCTTTTCTTTGTGTCCCAAGAGCCAATAAATTAGGTCTCATTTTTTCTACAGCCATTTCTGTAGGTGGGCTTTGTGGGGTTAAAGGCAACACTTTGCAAGGGTTGCAGCTGCTTCCCACTTTTTGCAGGACATGAGTTCAGCAGAGAGGCATAGACAAAACAAAAAGAGAAGTTATAGAGGCCCCTTTATATCATTTTTAAAGGTGATAAGTGCATCAGCATGGCATTCTGTGCATTCAATAAAAAGAACGATGTACTTAAACGGCTCTCTCTGGCAGAGTTGATCATGTGTAAATATTGCTGACTTTCGGGTCATAGCTATTACATTCACCAGGAAGGCAGTACACACATAAATGTGTGTTCTATTGTCTAATAAAATCAGCTGGTAGTTGGCGCCCATGTTGTTGGAAGTGTTCAAATCCAGCCTTGCACCCTTAGGCCTTACAAAACACCCTTACAAAATCTTACACCTTTGCAAAACCCTTACACCGCTACAAAACACTCTTACACCCCTTTCAAAACCTTACACCTTAACACCTGTGCAATACCTTCACACCCTAACAAAACAATCTTATACCCCTTGCAAAACCTTGCACCCTTACAAAACACTCTTACACCATCACACCTTTGCAAAACCCTCATACTCCTTATAAAGCACTCTTACAACCGTTATAAACCTTACACCCTAAAAACACCTTCACACTCCTTACAAAACCTTACACCAATACAACTTTCCAAAGCCCTTACGAAACGAAGAGGAAGAGTTGGAGGACGCACCTGCCCCAGGCGGAGGATGTACATGGGGCGGCCGTCCTTGTCGTGATGATGCCAGCCGCCCGGGAAATACTCGCGCACCACAGTTGGGAGGTCGTAGGTGCTGAGGATGCGGTCCACCTGGTACTTCTTGCGCCACACCAGGGACTGGCAAAGCATCTCGCGAGCTTTCTCCAGGTTGAAGTCCTGAGCCTGAAGGAATCTCACCAGCATCTGGTCGCTTGGCACCTGGAACACAAAACCACAACAATGTGAGCACCAACCCCGCAAGCAGAAATCTGCACTGCAGAATGCAGATATCGAAAGCATTATGAAAATAAACAACAAATTTCTATTACATGAATGCATTTTCATTTTCTTGATGAATGTATAAATCCAGAACTTATTTTCCATAGATTAGTGTAAAAGCCACAATTTTCACCATTTGCGACTTCTTTCACAATGTGACAGTGCACCAACCAAGTAAGAATGAAAGCAAGAGACGTTTGCTGCAAATGCTGAAGCCTTGGTCGCCAACAACACGACTGTGGATGGTGACCATGCCTTTCTGAAGGCCCGCGGCCGTTTCAGTTGTCTGCTAACACCATTTTGGTTCCTTTGCATCACACATTTGCGGCGCTTCACACTCGCTGCCTCTGAGGATCGCCGAATTAGCGGGCTTGCGTCCAAATGTAACCAAATTAATGAGAGCTTGATGCCATTAAACAATGCATATGCTTTCTCGGATCAGAGAACACATCGGCATTCTTCGATTTTCCTAATTTGCGAGGTCCGGAGCTTTTACTGTATCTGAAAAATCAGCGTTGCTGGCTCGTGCATACAGAGAGAGGATAGAGAGCAGGTACGAAACTTGTCGAAACATTGGCTCCAGTGACACTACCTGTTCAATGATTTCTCATCGATTCAAGACTCCATCTTCACCTGAACTTCAGTCTTGTTTGTGTTGTGCATAGTGACTCAGAATAAACACCCTTCTTTGTGAACACTTGGGACTATGAACTCAACTTTACCGCTGTAGCTGCATTTCAAAATGTGCAGGAAGCATCAAATGCTGTCCCCCCCCCCTCCCCCCCTTTTCAATACAGATAAATAAGAAAGGCAACACATGCATTTTGACTCAAACACTTACATCAGAGCCAGCATTACCTTTAGCACCCAGATTTGTAGCAACCATGCACACCAGCCGTTATGCTAAAAGTTTTGATGTCACATTTCAATCGATGAGCACTGTACATAACATAATGGTGCACAACATTTGCATTGTTTTTCATTTGCCATTGTTATATTTGCTCGTTGCTTTATGGAAAAACCTCCTGCGTTGTTCAAGAGGTACTGATGGGCTAAGTGGGTGCACATGATCCATAAAACAGCAGCACAAATTTAAGACAAGGACAAACAAAGTCACATACAACATATAAGTGCCTGTCATGTGTGGGACTTTGTTCGCCCTTTCTTAAGTTTTCATTGTGCAATCAATTTTTTTGCAATGACATGTTTTGTAATGTGTGATGACTGCTCGACTCACTGCTACAATGCAAAGCAGGGGGGGGGGGGTGAGCTGCCTCATTGCAGCTTTTATCTTGTCATTCATTGACCGCCAATGGTTGGAAACGAATACAAAAAGAAACAAAGGTGCAATTAGTGGACTGACAGTTTCGTGAATGCAGTATGCGCCAACTCTGTTCTTCCGTGTTTGTAATGTGCCCCTTCCTGATGTCTACATTCAGAATGCATCAAACTTCAGCTGCACGCCAGCACCGTAGTTTTGTTTGAAATGAACGGTGCATACTTTTCCTTGGTGCGCTTCAGTGATCCACTTCTTGAGCATGACCAGACAGGATTCCTGGTACGGAGTGAGCGAACCCAAGCACCGCTCAATGTACTCAGACTCCAGCTTGAAGTTTGCATCTGGTAAGAAAGAAGGAAACACGAGATTGATTGATTGAGCCATACAGCGGCGTAAATCCAGAAAAATCACAAGAGGGGACACACATCTTGAGTGAAAATATCTATACACATAGAGTGAAAATATCTCTACAACAATTGTGCACAGAGTAACTGCTGTACTGGCAAAGCATATCCTGTGTGCCTTCTGAGAAACCAACTTTTACTAAAGCAATGCACCAAACAAGATGTGGGATAAACATGTGCTGTGTCAGTCTGACCTTGTGCAGCGAGGGACTCGGAGGCTCCCGACGGCGAAGTGACCTTCTCACCGAGTGACTTTTTGCGCATGCTTTCGCGCAGGGCAGGAGCCTTGACATCGCCGCTGCCTTCGGTGCCGGGCTTGTCTTCGAACGGAGGAATGTACGTGATGTTCTCCTTCAAGAGCTCATTGATGTAGTACTCAATGATCTCTTTTCCCTGCACATAACCAAATAAACAGCATTACTGTTTGAGGTATTGTGGATCGGGAAACTATACCAGCAATTTGACATGCTCGTCCAAGCCCAGATACACAGCAGGAGAGGTAACAACAATGAGGCAACATTTGAAAGCTGAACTCCCCCTTTTACAGCTTCCCCTTTTTAAAGAGACACGAAAGTGAAACAATGAACCTATTTAGATTGATAAATTATTTCAAATCTCTACTTTCCTTAGTCTCACCATCTCTGTTTCATTACGTGAATGGAAAATAAAGATAAAAGTTTCACTTTTAAATTTCGTGCCGAAACCTCCGCTAATCAATGTCAGCGTGATGTCATGAATTTCTGTCTTTTTTCGTATTTCAACACATTGGCTCAACAATATTTCCTGAAACTTGGCGCGTCAAGTCTCTGGATCCCTTAGAGGACAACGTCATTTAATTTCTGCCAATTAAGGATCATCTAGACCCTAGCAGATGCTGTCAAAATCTCTGTCGTCACAGCGTGGTGGTGAGGGAAATTAAAGGTGCCATCACCACCTGATTGTGACTTTGCACGTTTTATCGCTTACCAAACTGCTTGTGGAAAGGGTAGTGCTTTTGGTATTGTGAAAGCGTAATGTACTAATACATGTGCTCAGCAACTGAAACGCACCAACTGGCAGTAGTTTTTGAGCTGCAGGGAGTGCTGGCCAACAGGGGGCAAAGTACACTGACAGTGCAATACAAAGGCTCTTTCACTGCGCACTGTAATGCATAAGCTCGGAGTCCAAGTGCTTGCGTACTGGTGGTGCAAAAAGCTTAGGCCTCCTTGGGAGCCCGGTATCATGCTTATTATACTGCTGAGCACTGTACACCCTGCAGCAAAAGATTGCGGGATGCGAATTTTTCAAGAAAGCTATATTTCCACTTTGCCTGGGAACACAGCCTCCAATGAAATGTTCCAGCCTGTTGTGGTTGCTACGACCTATGCAGCTAACCTGCTAGGTTAGAAGCGTCGTGCACCAACAGAGTAGAAATTTGCACTTGCAATGGTGCCCATATCCCATGAACTTTTGCCACTGGGTGTACATGCATATGTAACACAGGCACACCACATCGACAGGTGCATTATGTGTGTCGCCTGCTTAAGATGGCGTTAATAATGTTAAAGCAGTTCTGACACGAATATTTTCAGTTGTCGTTTTTTTGCGTCAAATGAAAGGTCGAGCCCTCAAGAGCCTAGAAAAGGTAATGCTAAGGGCGAGTGCGTCCTGGCGATGTAATAACAGTATGTTTTTAAAAGCTAGTTTTGGGTTCCTACTGTACCCTGACGTCACAACACGGTATGAGCTTCTCGTCACGTGCTCGCACAATATATAGTGACGTTTCCATGGCTGCTCCACACCGTGGCTCCGTTGGTGACGCACAAGTGGCCATCTTAGAAGTTTTGGTACCTAACGTCATCACAACTAGCCAGACTGCTGCGTGAAGTCACCAGAATTTGTACTGTAGCCTGACGTCAAGTTAGTGACGATGTCAGTAGGTGCGCCATGGAAAAATTGACTTTGTTACCAAATTAAAATATCTTATCAGCATTTGCTGAGCTTCACACTTGCTCAGAGGCGTCTCTGCATACAGGAGATTTGTATGGCAGAGTAAACTCGCCTTCAAAAAAAGTTGTCAGTACCCCTTTAATGTAAATGCCAATCTTGAAAATACACATTTATAGGCATTTGTAAGCATTTAGGCACGAACACCAAAAATAGGCATTTATAGGCACTATAAAAACACTATAAAAGCCCTTCTCAACCTCTAATTCATGCTCATATATCAAAGTGGTGCGACAGGAGCGCAAGAAACGAAATAGGTATTTGCCTAAAATCCGGTCTCTAGACATCAATACTGCGAAGACTCCAAAGAGGTGATGCCTGGTGCATGAGGATTCAACAAAATTGAGATTATCTGTAGGCTCACGCTGCACCCACATATTACATGAGGGTTTAGCCTATACTAAACACATGGTTGTTTATGTGAGCCCAAAACAGGCAATGTGTTACACACTGACACTTGGCCTTCAGCCATTTGCGTAAAGCACCCTACACGTGCTCTCTGGGGCTAAATACCCTACAAGTAGTTTGGAATGTAGGATACCTTGGAGATGTTGTGGGAGTACTGCTTCATGGCCAGCTTCTCAACCGCACTCTCAAACCCAAAGAAGGACTTGACATCGAGAGAGGCACTCTGCTCAAAGCAGGTCCAGTCCGGGTTCTCTGGGTGCACCTGTTCATCAAGAACAAGAACAGCATGCACTTCACAAAAGTGCAGGACAAAAGAAGTAGCACCAACATACACAGTGGTATGGTCACAGTATGTGCCACACAATGTTAGTCCCAAATACACGCTGATCAAAAAGGAGATTGTGACAGCTTGAAAACACTGTTCACCTGTTGGAGGAACACTAAACTGAGGCATTCAATCAGTATAGACAGATAAATTATCCATTCAGAACTCTACTATCATTAAGTGCACCATCATAGGTTAATATTTAGTGGAGGAAATGAATGTCAAAGTTTCATGTTTGACTATCGCGACGACCACAGCCGTGAATGTCAATGTGTCACTAATTTCATAATCTTCCTGCTATTTTGGCCACAATGGTTCAGTAAAATTTTCTGAAATATTTAATGTTAAGACATTCCATTCCTTTGCATCTTCTTTTAATGTCTGAAGTTCACTGGCATGTGTACAACTACTACTAAGAATGAACCTATGTGTTCTGAACGAATTATAAACTGAAAGATCCGCCAGTGTTTATATATTATTTCTGTTAGAAATTAGCCTTTGAGCATAATTTTTTTACTGCTACAATGATAATGCTCGTGCAACATTGCTGTCCACAATACAGGCATGGTGCTTTGCAGAAGAACAGCGTATGCAGTCTGTGAAAAAAAAAAGGAATAATAAAATAAGGGATAAATTTATCAAAGTCCATAAACAAACTTCTGTTGGTCTATTTGAAAGACTCCCCTTCCTCACAGGTTGAATTACTGTTCCTTTGTGCTCTGTAAATACTCTGCTCAGAAAACCAGTAAACTTTTTACTTTTATACAAATTATCTATGCCACAACCAAAATTCCTGTAAAATAAAAATAACCAGTTATCTTTGTGAATCAGTTATCGTTGAGAAAATATACAAAAAGTGAGAAACAGGAAACAGAAATTGTGTGCCGCTGTACTTCCCTACTCATTCTGTATCTCTTAATAAAATTTTTTTGCGATTATAAAAGGAGCCATAGCGCGTCTTGTGTAATGTGCAATTCAGATTTCACACATACACAAGCTATGATAAGGATACCTTTGCCATGCATCTGTTCTATTCATGGTTAAATTAATCAGCCCACGTATCATTTCCAGTACTGGTATTGCAACTAAATGAACAAAAAGGTCTCGCATAAGAGCACTAGTAGATGCAAGTGCAGAGCAGAAAAAGACAGTTGTTTACCTGAAACACAGTCTGGAATGGACGAGAAACAAACAAACAAAAAGAAAGAATATACGCATACCTGTCCTCACTACAAGCTCAAAAAAGAACCGGCAGCCACACTCACCGAATAAGTGCAGTTTTCTTTGATGCCAACTCGTGCCGAAAAGCTCTCGTTGTAAGCTTCAATTTTAAGTATTCGCTGCCGCCGATCTAGGGAGTTCTTTTGTATAAAGTACACAAAGTCCACTCCTATGATCTGTAAGAGAAAGCCAAGGGGGAAAAAAGCCAGATATAGATATTTCGGCCTTGGGCACTGCGCACTTGCATAATAAAAAAAATTAAATGGAAGACACATCTATTGTATGCCTGAGATGCCCCACCACGTGAAGTGAAGTCAATGATTCATCATTTCAATTCAATTCAATGTCTTTATTTCCTTGACAAGGTGGGGACTAAATGCTTATGACATAAGCCAGACAAAAAGGTACCTGCCCCCACATACACTTCAGACAACGATTAACATTCTCCTTTAACCCCTTAACTGCTTATGACAAGCTGAGCTCGTCATGAGAAATTGTCACTTTGTTGCTTATGACGAGCTGTGCTCATCATGGCTCTTCAGCAATGTTTCAAGAGGCTTTTGACAAGCCCAGCTCGTCAAATGGTGTTTTCCTATTCAAGACATGGACGGCAGCAAGGTTTCCGTGATTGGCGCTTTTATTGAATGAGGGTCTGCACACGAACCGGCGAAATGCACGCCTTGCGTCTCCCACGCATTATAAACGAACATGGCACAGTGCCGTGCTTTGAACGCTACCACAAAGATGGTAGCCTCACCTAGTTTGTATTGAACTATCAAGGAATAGTACATTTTGTCCACCGGAAGTCAAATGGAACCCATACTTTCTAGAGTTGCAGAAACTTCTTTCGGAATACCCATCAAATTCCCCAGGTATGGGATATTACCAGGCTCACAGCCAGGGGGGAGGGGTATAGCCCCCCCCCCTTCCGAAATTCTGGTGGAGGGGGGTGTTTCACCAAAAATAATGAAAATATGTGTTTTTTTTTAAGGCCCTCAGCAAGTGGACCCCCCCTAAAAAGCCTCCTGGCTACGGGCCTGGGTATTATATGACGGCACAAAATATGATGAATAAAGCGTTTATATAAGGCGTAAAACATTTTTGCAAGTTTTTTCTGTTTTGAACCTGTTAGTGAAGCATTTCACGTCAAAAAAATTTGGCAATATTGGAACAATTTTTCATAATATAATCGGAACTTAAGGACTTAAAGCCCTTAATGTCAAACAGTACTATCACAAAGACAAGAAACACTTTTAAACTTCATATATCTAATATGTGCATACATAATATATACATATTTATACCCATCAAATGAAAGAAGTTCACATGTTCTGTACACTCATGCATTCCCTTTAACAGCAGATGGCATTGTGCACTGGAAAGACATTCAAATAAAAGGAACCTATCACAATCCCTAGACAAGTGCCTCATTTTGAGCCCACCTTTTCACCAGCTGGAATAATTATTCTATTCAAGAAGCAAAAACCTTTAATCAGCAAGCATGTACTGCCATGCTGCCTGCAATGCTTACACATAACCTGCATGGTTGCAGCCCTACACTTGTAAAGCAGCAGATACAGGAGCTTCTGCATGATGCCAAGTGGGGTAGTGTAGTGTAGTATTATGCAGTGTATGCTTCACTGATAAGTACAGTCACTGTTAAGTGCAGCCAAATTTTTTCTTGAGATTAACTTTCCAGTTTCTAAGCACTTCCTCTGGCACATGATATGCAACATGTGCCTCTTTTGAGTGCATACCAGTGAGCTTGTGAATTAGAGTGTACAGTGGTGCATAGAAATAAGGAATTTGCTTGACCAGCATTAGAGATGGCATCACTTTCACTAGTCACAGCCTAAGCTTACAAGAATACGTTTGGAGCCTGTCCGCTAACAAAGATTTTATGCTTCATTGAGATTAGAATAAAGCTCGACTCCACAAGAAAGAGGTTGCGTAGTGCAAGCAGTTTCCCAACCTTCTTCAATAGATATGGTGCATCAACGTTGAGGCGGCACCGGCGTTCGATAACGTGCTCTGCGCCATCTTCACTCTTGTACTCCGAGACCGTGTGCTGCCCAAAAACACTGGAATCATCGGGCATGTTGGGAAGCGCCGCTCGTAAGCCTGCGCAGAAGGTGTCGGTTCTTGAAGCAATGCAATCTCACCATGCAAAGAAAAAAAATGTCATGAAGAAGTTGACAGCAACTTACACACCTCAATGACCCTCTTGAAACCACACAAGTTATGAGGGTCAACTTAAGGCTACAGATTTATTTGGACAACCCGGGGTTGTTTAGCATGCACCTAATACATGGTACACTAAAATATTTTGCATTATGACTCCATTGGAATGCAGCTGCTGCTTCCAGGGTTGCAACAATTTTGCACTAAGCTGAACTATGCCATGCTTGATGTGAAGCACTCACCTACCATAAGAACAAGCCAGCCATGCTAACAACTTTCCAGTGAACTATGCTCCATTTCATACATCAGGTGCAATGTCGTGGAAGCTATGCAAGAAGTTCAGTCAGCAAAATGTGTAAGTCCAACGTATTGCGCTTGGATTTAGTCGTTGTAAATGTGCCCTCCATGACCGGCTCCGGTGCGCTACCGGAACTAATTGCAGAGGCCACGATACAAAAACAATGAGACACTAAGCGATCCATAACAACCTATTGACAACCATATATATAACTGGGTTCGTTAATTTCTAAGGCACAAAGAAATGAAAAAAATCACATTGCGGGTGGTCAAATCATTGAACTCTTTCTTGATCCAAACGCAACTACTGCAAGAAGTCTCGCTAGCTTCCACAGCATGTATGAAAGGGAGTACAGCGATCCTTAAAGGGGTACTGACACGTAAATTTTCAGTCATCCATTCTTTGCATCATATGAAAGGCCAAGCCCTCAAGAGCCCAGAAAAGGTAGCGCTAAGCGCGAGTGCACCCTGAAAAAGTAATTACAGTATCTTTTTAAAAGCTAGTTTTTGGTTCTTACTGTACCCTGACCTCACAACACGGTATGAGCTTCTTGTCACGTGCTCGCACAATATATAGTGACGTTTCCACGGCCACTCCGCACCGTGGCTCCGTTGGTGACGCACAAGCAGCCATTTTGAATGTTTTGGTGACGCACGTGCGACCATCTTGGAAGTTTTGGTACCTGACGTCATCACAACTAGCCAGACTGCTGCGTGAAGTCACCAGAATTAGTACTGTAGCCTGACGTCAAGCTAGTGTCGATGTCGGTAGGTGCGCCATGGAAAAATTGACTTTAATGTCAAAATAAAATATCATATCAGCATTTCCTGAGCTTCACACTTGTTCAGAGCCATCTCTTGTGTACAGGAGATTGGTATGGCAGAGTAAACTCGCCTTGGAAAAAAGGTGTCAGTACCCCTTTAAAGCAGACAGATAATCTAGTTAGTTTGCTAGTATGGTTGTGTTTAGGACATGATTGCTTTTTAATTACAAGGTTCTATTTATTTATTTTTTTGCACAGGGTTAACCAAACAAATAGATGAAAGAGCCCCTCTAGCCACATTCAAGGTTGCCAACAGTTGCCTGGGTAAGCGTGTTAAATGCATTAACTGCACACCCCGAAACATTATGTACTGGCTGGAAGACAGATTTGTGGATAAATCTTCAGCGACAAATCTTGTCACAGCTGCTGCATGAGTACGTACAGGAAAGTCACATGAACAATGTTACACAGACAAGGCAGAGCTGTCATACTTCTATACAATGCCTGTACTGTCACAAATTCTGGAATGGACGCTAGGCAAAAATCATAATAACTGGTGAATGTCTTCAGAGATGCCTGTCGCACGCGCATATTGATACAATGAACTAAGCTACAACAAATTCATTCCCAGCTTTTTGTGACAGATGAAACAAAGAAAACTGCATTCTATGAAAGTTCATTACAGCTGGTACCTTTAGACTGGTACACAATCCAAACATTGTTTCTTATAGAAATGTGCACTTTGGAATGACAGTTGAAGAGTTGTTGGGAACAATGCCGCTGTTCACATGCCAGCATCATGAAAGCAAGCCCAGGGTGTGGGTAATAGAAATCATCCACTTGAGGAAATGGATTGGTTGGAAATGGATTTTAAAATTAACTTTCAGTTGAGCTGTTTGGTGCAAATGTCCAAAGTTGCCAACAGAATGGTTGCCACTTCCTGTATCAGTGAAGTTGTGGAAGAACCAGGCACAGTTAAAAAGCTGGTGCTTTATCGTTAGCGTTTGCAAGAGTCCTACTCCACTGTACAACTCCACTATCCTCCTCTTTAAGCAGCCTCTCCTACCAGCTCGTGTGCTTAACAGGCAATGCACCAGACGAAGGAGGAAATTTTGCCACAAGATCTATGCCAGCCTGCTTTTTGCTTGTTGAGCACAGTGCAGATGTCATTACCGGTGCAACTGCCCCTGTGCATGCAATACTGCACATGGAGATAAGCGTTATTTCAGTTATCGTAAAGATAACAACACAATGCATCCGAAGAGCACCACACCCAGAGACAGCCAGACAGATAAAGGACACTTGCAGTAAGTGCAACAGATATGTGCACACCCCCTTCCTTTGGCTACTTGTGTCTACCTGCGGCAGCAACACTGTTTAGCCCTTCAAACATGAGCATTTGTGGGTCTACCAGCCACTGCATACTGCACAAAGATTATTGCAGTGAAAGGTGGCCTGTGCCTCAGCAGCACTGCCCCTGGCGCGAGCTCGTGCTTGCTGGCTTGACCAAATGCTTCTGATTGCTGCCCATTGTGTGAGAAAATGAGACAAGAATAGAAAAGATGTGGGCAACTTACAACGTTGATAGCTACAACTGTTCACATAGCAGAGGAATTAAACGAAATACTATAACATTAGGAGTGGCACAACTTCAGGAAGTCAAATGGGATGAGTGATGGGGTGCATAAACAAGGCCTCTGTACACGATGTAGCATAGATGTACAATAAGTGAGAATACAGACTGCACCGCGGGAGGTCGCAACAAGCTCGGAGGTGTAGAGGTATACATACAACAGGCAAAAGCAATCACACAGCACCCACACAGACTAGTATGACAATCGCGTTTGACATTCTCCCCAGCTGCTCTTGTTGCATGAGAAGAAAAACAGAACTGGTTATGTTTATTAATGTACTTGGCGTGTGAGTCGCATGCAGTGTGATGCATAAATTTCCTGTAGCTATAGCACCGTTTCCTTTAAAAAGCCAAAGCCCCCGCCCCCCGTTGATCGAGTCCAATAGAAAACGAGCTCCACATGAAGTGATAGCGTGCTCCTCACAATGGCCTGCCATTGGTCCCCGGCTTTCCGGGATAAAGGTGGGAAGTAAACAGTTCCATAGCCTCCTCTATACTTTAGTATAGAGGAGGCTATGACAGTTCTCTGAAGCAACATCGGGGCTCCTTGATTGCCACTATCGTCAAGAAGCATGCGCAGCCACGACCCTGCACATTAATAAATGACGTGAAAGGTACAACTAAGTGAAGGTATGGGGCAGAATTGGCGCCTCCCCTTAGATGATTAGGGAGGGGGTGGGCACCCCCTTTATTCAGCCAGCGCCACTCAAGGCTATACGGCATTAGATGAGCACCCCTTTGGGGCGACACCCGAAGTATAGGCCAATAAACCCCGGTACGCTAACGTCGACTCTGCTTTCCGACAGCGTCGCCTTTGCGGGAAAGGCACAGCGCGACTACGACGGTCACGCGCGCGTCGATCGATACTGGGCGCGCCCTTACGCACGGCGATCACGAAAGTGCAGCCGGCCATGCGTTGAACCGGAAATGTCAGCCAGAGGTGTCCACCTTGGAAACCGCAAAAAGGCGTCCCGGTTGATAGCAGCCGCGCACGCGTAGTACGTCTACATAACAGCAGAAAAAGTGAAGGTGGTATTTTGGATCGCAGAGGTCGGAAACAACCAGGAGACGGCAAAACATCACGCAATGAAACCTTGGCAAGCACATTTCTCCGTGAATCCGTGCCCTTCGCCTTTTCTCTACGAAAGAAAGTCGGCCCAACACGCGATCGCATACGTTCGGCGAAGCGTGTTTCCATATCACAAACAGCGCGATAGCAAGACTTCCGGCAGCCGTCGCATGCGGGAGAGCACGACCTAGTCACGTAGTCACGTGGCTCGAGGAGTGAATGAAAGTGAAAGTTTTGCCTGGTCAGGGGCGTGGCCAGAAATTTCCTTCAGGGGGGAGTGTCAACCATCCTTTATGTATGTTCTCGCGTGCGTTTGTATGGGCGCGTATATATAAACATGCAAAATTGGCAAATACCTTGGGGGGGGGGGGGGGCGTATACACCCCCCCTAAGGGGGGTGTATACGCCCCCCCCCCCCCCCCCCCATTAAGCCAATGGTCCCGGTGTTGCATAGGTATCACTATTTTGCCTGTGCCAGTTCGGCCCGTGACAAAGCGGCCCCGGCATTTCCCGGTCACGAGCGGCGTGCGCGCAACCAGCGTGACATAGCATTATTGGTAGGCAAGTGGCGAGAGCCGGGTTTTCAATAAAGAAAACGATTATAGTTGTGTGGCAGAAACACTCCCTAAGTATTCGATTTTTTTCTTAGAGTGTAGGATACTGAATCACGCGACAGTGATCACGCGACAGTGATCACGCCTACGCGGACTTGGCCCATTGTGCCTTTTTCCCGTCATACACGTTTTAACCGAGACGCTCTCGTTCTGGTTTTCTCAACCGCTGTGTGCACGTTTTCCTGCCGATGTGTATGTGTAAATTCCGTAGTTTACAGTCGGGTATATCGTCTTCGTTGCAACGTGCGGCCGCCGAAAGCTGCCTGCTGTAGCACCCGCTGTCTTTCAGGAAGAGCGTGCGCGACGCAGTGGAAAACTCGGACCGCTACAATGATATCGGCCGACTCTTATTCAGATTTGCTACGTATACCACGTACCCCGATTTAATTTTAGAAGGATTAAAGAAACGGAGCAAATTGTAGTGGCGCCACTCAGCAATTCATAACGTGATGACATGACGTCACAGACATTTCCGTGATGTCGCAGCAAAGGTGGAGGCAGTACGGCTCCCCACCCCCAGATACACCCATTGCGTGCAATGATGAAAAATTCGTGCACACGGTGTGTTGCTGGAGCCGACGTTTCGACGTGCAGATTTGTCTTGAAGGCAAGTCCGTTTGTCGAAACGTCGGCTCCAGCAACAGCCCGTGTGCACGAATTGTTCAACTCTTCAAGCTTTAATCTTTCCCTTAACTTCTGTCATTGTGTGCATTGCATCGCATGCGTATAACATAAAGACACACATATAAGGGTGAACGGCCGGCCTCCCCCCACTTCCCCCGCGGGACATAAAATACTGGCTACGCCGACGTCGCGGCCCTATATATCCCCCTGAAATAACTCACTCGTAGGTGGCCCGGATCGTGAAACAATACCCGTGCAACGTTTTGGTGACATCCGGCGGATATCCTATCAAGGACGTCTAGAAAGGATATTGCATCTTGACCTTTTGCCCCACGCTATCCTGCGGGATGAACGTTCGCGGGACGTCGGAAGTGCACCCACGACGACGGCTCGACGTATTAAACACATCATTCACAAATTTATTTGTGAGATAATTATGTTTTCGCGTTTTCTTACATGTTCAAATTACATATCGGGACTATCATGTCTGCAGCTCATGCGTACACTCTACTTAGCGCTCTTTTTTTTTTTTTTTTTTTTGCGCAACTTAGGAACTTCCGTTGGGCGGGCGCAGGGTTCTCTATCAGGGAGGGCCAAGTCTCACCGCGGCTCACCCTCCCCTTTACGTTGGTCGAGCCCGAAAGATATAATAATTGTTGGGGGTTTATGTCCCAAAACCGCGACATTTTTATGAAAGAAGCCGTAGTGGAGGATTCCGAAAATTTCCACCACCCGGGGATCTTTCACTGGCGTAGCCAGGGGGGTGGGGGTGGGGGACTTCTACCCCCTCTCCCTCCCCCCCCCCAAAAAAAAAATTTGTTTTCAATTTTGCCTGCCTATATATACATGCACACACATAAACGCACACACGAACATACATAAAGTATGACTGAAGCCCCCCAACCGAAAAAAAATTTCTGGCGCACACGGACCTCTGGCATTCCGCCTCCATAGAAATGGGGCCGCCGCGGCCGGGATTCGATCCCGTGATCTTCGGATCAGTGAGGTCGAGCCCAAGAAGAAAATAAGTTTTGCAAAGGATGCAAAAATGAAAAGGACGCGATGACGTGCGCCTGACAACGGCCCGCCTTTGGTCTCTGATTTTCTGGGGTTGGAAAGGTGGAAGGCAAACTGACTGTATAAAGACATGGGGCATAACTGCCCCCCCCCCCCCCCCCGTCTTTTACGTGATTGGGGGAGGGGGGCGCCCCCCCCCTCCTGCTCCCCATGAACGCACGCTTATGCGCCTGGCAGTAATGAGGGGTGCCGCTTGTACATTTATGCGTGCGTACACACGTAGGCGCGCATGCACCGTTGTGTCTGCAACACATCTGCAGCGAACGGAACATTATAGTTAGCAAACACTATATGCAACAGGTCCCGACACTACAATGTAAGCCGCATGTCCCCATAATGTCCCTCGCTGGCAAACAATTGAGGAACGTCCGCAGGACACGAGAGTTAAGTGCATCCAAATGATCGTGCGAGCGCCGCCGGCTGGGCGTATTCAAAACACCCCCGGGAATATTCATGACCTTTTACACCCACTGGGCGTCGCTGCAGCCGAATGAGCATTCAGAAACGAACTTAAAAGAGAAAATCGATACACTGAACACTGGCAGCTCCGCGCTCACGCGCTAATTACGGCCTTCAAACACTTGCCTACAGTCTAAGAAAAAAAGAGTATCTATTAATCATTTCGGTGAGGGTAAAGTGATCTACAAAATGGAGTCCACGTCATATACGTGGCAAGACCGGACTCGCAAAAAAGAGTTAAAGTACTCTTTTTTCTTCTTTTTTGAGTACTGTTTTCCCTCAACACTAAAAAATACAAACTATGTGACGAAAACATACGCTTTGTGTCTGAAAACAAAATATTTTTGTGTGTGTAAACTTATGTGTCTCTTGAAGCGTACTTCCTTGCCGTTTCAAAGTTGTGACGTTTCTGTTCTTGCTTCACGTATGTCTTTCTTTCTTTTATCCTGAAAATACCCGTAAACAGGGGGTGGGTGCTCGAGCCGACGTTTCGACAAGTGGACTTGTCTTCTTCAAGGCTGGAACAGTAGACAAGTCCACTTGTCGAAACGTCGGCTCGAGCACCCACCCCCCGTTTACGGGTATTTTCATCGCAAGCTTCCATCCTGCACTTCCTGCCGTTCTTTTATCTTGTCACACAAGTATGTGCAATGAATATTCTGCCACGTTGCCGCCTGTTGTTCACGGAGAGGTGGGAACAGTCAAGCTGCTGTTATGTGTTTTATCCTGCCATATCTTCGCAACGTCAGTGTGTTTAAGAGGTGGTATAAATGCATTCGAAAACTAAAAATTCATTCATGTACTACACACCCAGCGCGACTGAACCAAGTGAAAACGCCTCTAACATTTTTTCGGTCGCTCACTTATAGGCCGCGAGTGATCATGTATAATAGACGCTGCTCTGGCGAAGGAACATCGTTTTAAAACGACATATTCGCATAACACGAGACAAAACTACCCTGATCTCGCGGAGTCAAGCAAAGTGCGTGTTATCACCGGCCGTGAGAATTAATAATACTAATAATAATTGTTGGAGTTTTACGTCCCAAAACCACTATATGATTATGGGAGACGCCTCAGTGGATGGCTCCGGAAATTTCGACCGCCTTGGGTTCGTGCACCCAAGTCTAAGCACACTGGACTCCAGCATTCCGCCGCCATCGAAATGCGGCCGTCGCGGCCGGGATTCGATCCCGCGACCTTGGTAGCCATCCTGTTGCTCTTACTGTCCACCGGTTGTATGTCCTACGCATTACGTGGCCAGCCCAGGTCCATTTCTTTTGCTTGATATGCCAACTAGGATATCTGCTAGCCCTGTTTGTTCCCTGACCCATTCTGCCGTCCTCCGATCTCCGAATGTTCCTCATTTCATTTCATACGTCCTATTGCACGCTGCGCGGTACTCAATTTTTTCTCTAGTTGCTTAGTTACCCTCCATGTTTCAACCCCATATGTTAAAACTTATTAACCACGCAAAAATAGTTAACGTAAGCAGGTAAACCCATAATACTTTATTTGGTACGAACGTACACAATGAAGGGCTCGTGGCGCATCGAAGGATCCCCGTCGAAGCACGGGAATGCACTTATTGCGTCGCAGCTGTGATGCGCACGTACGGTCATTTCGAGCGCAGACGATGATCAACAACGAACGCATTGCTCCGTCATCGGTTCGGCCGAAGCGTGCGACGCAAAAGAGAAACAAGGCGAAGAGGAGGAAGCAGGAAACGGCGCTTCGCGAACCCTTCCAGAGCATCGCTTTTCCTCGCTACGAGCGACCTTCGACGATACCGAGACGAGCGCGCACGTGCACGGCTACTACTGGATGCTTGGCGAGACAAGGGCTGGTGGTGCTACCCTTTCACGCCATTTTTAATGCGCAGGGTTATGGCTACGCGTGCTTTTTGACGATAATGGCGGCCGAGGACCAGGGGCGTAGCCAATGTTCAATGTTGCTTACGTACATATACACGCACATATACAACCGCAAGCACGAACATACATAAAGTATGGTTGAATCCCCCCGCCCCTCCCCCCCGAAAAAAATTTCTGGCTACGGCCCTGCCGAGGACCCCTGATGTTGGCTTCAAAAATCTGCTTGCTTCCCACCTTTACCCAGAAACCGGGGGACCAATGGAAGGCCGCTGTGAGAAAGACGTCATCGCTTCATTATTAGTTTTGCACTCATTGCGGAGCTCGTTTTCTTTGGGTCTCGACCAAGGGTGGGGGGGCCGGGGGGGGGGGGGCGTTTTGGTGACCGCCCCCCCCCCATTGGAGAACCCTGCGTCCGCCTGTGACTGTGTATAATGAAACTCTGCACCATCAGGCGACAACGTCAAACTTTGCCGCTTACATTTTCGTCTCCGTGTAACACAGTATTCAGAAGAACAAAAACAAATTAAAATAAGAGATAAAAAGAACTTGAAAAGTAGCTTTGCGCGACCTGTTTTCTTGTGTGCGCTATATGTATAAGAAGCGAGCAGCTTTTCAATAGCATTTTTATCGTGCAGTTTATGAAGTATTTGCAGCAAAAGGAAGAGTTGGGCTAGTTGGTTTGCGTTGATGATAGTGAAACGAAGACTTGACAACACGAGCGCAGTTGTCAAGTTTTTCTGCGTCCTACGCATTTTGCGCTGTTTCAATATGCATGAAGTATTTATCCCGCTAAAACTCAACAGCATACAGGGTGTGTACAAAACTACTCTTACGTGGACACCCAGGGCGCTCAAACTGACGTGTCAACGGGATGCAGGGAAGAAAACAAAGAGAAACAAAGCGAACTGGAACGCTATGCGTGTGCGCTGTGTTTTGCCGAAACAAAACCGAAAAAAAAAAACAAAAAAAAACAGGAAAAGAAATGGTTCGGGCTGCCAACTTCCTCCGGAGCATTCAGGCGTTCAACTGCGTTGCCTCATTTGCAAGTAAACAGGTCTGCCGCAATTTAAAGCTTCACTAAAGTGAAACAATAAGTTAGTTTAGACTGATAATTTATACTCTTAAAACTCTATAGTGTCGTCAATTTCATCACCAGAGGTTTATTAATAGATGTGAAAAGCACTGTTTAAAGTCTCACTCTTAAATTTCCCGCCGAAATCGCCGGTGGTGACGCCACGGATTTCGAAGGTTTTTTTTTTTTTCGTATTTTGGCCACATTGGCTGCACGAAATTACCTGAAACTTGGTATGTTAAGTCTCTGGCTACCTCAGAAGACAATGTACTTCATTTTTACCAATTAGGAACTGCGCAAGGCACCTGTAGACGCCGTCAAATTCTATGACGTCAGGGCGACTAGTGCGGCAACTTCAAGGTGGCGTCGCCACCCGCTCGCTTACCAGGCGCCTTCTCGCAGCATGCATGGCGTTTTTGGTATCGTGAAAGGGTATTTTACTAATAAGGAAAAAATCGTTTCTCTCTTTAGTATCCCTCTAATAAATGATTTTTCATCGCTTAAAGCATCCATCTTACGTACGCCCCGGTGGTACAGTCGTTACGGTGCTCGGCTGCTGATCATCAAGGCCGCGGGTTCGATCAACAAAGGTGTTGGTTCGATCCCGGCCGCGGCCGCTGCATTTCGATATAGGCATCACTAGGTGGTCGAAATTTCCGGAGCCCTCCACTATACAGCGTGCCTCATGACCATATCGTGGTTTTGGCACGTAGAACCGCAGAAATTATGAATTATTGAAGCCAGCTCCATCTTTCAAAGACAGGACGGCCTTCCTCGTGTCGTTCGTTTTCATAGCGTTACGAAAATATCAAGTAAACGAAACCAACTTGCCCAGCTTTCTTCTTTGACGTCTTCATGATGTGCATTGTCACAATAAATAAATGAAAATAGACGAGGTGCTCCGACTAACGTTAGCCAATGAAGCGCGAATAAAAAACAATACTGATACGTCATCTGCGGCCCTCTTCATCTCTCTCTCTCTCTCTCTCTCTCTCTCTCTCTCTCTATATATATATATATATATATATATATATATATATATATATATAGGAAGTGAACCAAGGAGCTCCATCCAAAAGAAACCTGATTCTAAAGAAAGCACACGCGCCTTTCATAAATTATTCCTGCGCAGTGCCGTAGCACCATTGAGTCTTTATACAAAATAAATTTTTGCTGTTTCAATGTGATTAATCTCAGATTATGCAAAACGAACTTAAACCGGTTTTAGCCCTTATTGCGTTCCCTTTGAGTTTAACCGGAACTGAACCTTTTCCGCTGAACCGGAACGAAACGAGTTTCGGTTCAAAATTCGGCAACGCGCGACACTCCATCATTTCCTCGTGTCTATGTCATGTGGCCTCAGTAGTGAGGTGCATGAAAAAAAGGGGCATGGTCCGGCATTTAAATGCGAAGTCCACTATCGGAGTATCGAGCAAGTTGAGTTCCTAAACGCACATTCGTCGACCCTGTCGAACCAGTTTCACGGGTACGGTCGCCAGTATCAGACAGCCGGCAGCGCCTATCTTCTACGTAGCGCAGGCCCTAGCTGGGGGGGGGGGGGGGGGGGGGGGGGGGGGGGGGCTCGTTTTTCTTTGTTAGACACAATATTAATGAGAACTAACAGACAATAATCCCAAGGAAAATATAGGGGATGTTACTTGTAATAACTGGGATATAAATGTGACGAAAGTAAAGTGGACGAAAAGATAACTTGCCGCCGGCAGGAACCGAACCTGCGACCTTCGATTGAGGAAAATTAATCACAAATCTATAAACGCAACACTATTAACAAAATAGTATATCAAGTCACATAATTTACATACTGTGATTTTTACCGAATATAACTGCTGAAAAATAGATGTTTTCCTCAACTAGTCAAGGCCTTCAGCAAATCCCCCCCCCCCTTTTTTATTAAAGAAAAAAAAAGAAAGAATTACTGGCTACGGCCTTGACGTAGCGGCAAGCTTCCCGTGGAGCGATCCAAGTCACAAACTGCGCTGTCAGAAATCACTCCATCAACTATGTCCACATGCACAAACACAAAGCTATTGAATGTTTCGATGTTACGCGATGTTTTTGTTTGACTAATGCTTTCGTTACGCTGGCGCTTTTTTTTTTTTAATGAAAGATAGATTAGGGAGAGGAACTGTAGGTCGACAGACGCGCTTCTACTTCAATCATAACGAGAAAAAAAAAAAGAGATTGTCTTGTTTGGTTAGAGGGATCTAGAAACTAGTACACTCTTGTTCAATTATCCGAAGGTCGCGGGATTGAATCCCGGCCGTGCCGGCCGCACTTCAAAGGAGGAGAAACGCTAGAGGCCGTGTACTTAGATTTAGGGGCACGTTACAGAACCCCAGGTGGCCGAAATTTCCCGAGCCCTCCACTACGGCGTCTCTCATAATCATATCGTGGCTTTGGAACCACAACAAACATTATTATCACTCAAGTTCGACTGGAAAAGTTTGCGATTGCAAACAGAAAGGCGTTCGCGAACAATCTAGCAAGAGTTCCGTGTTTGTCCATTGGATGACGGCAGTACAAACCACAAAATCTTCGATGACAGAAAAAAAAAAAAAAAAAAATCGACGAACCAAAACTGCTGCCACCACATTGAGCGCTAAAACGCGTCGTTAGTAACCACCAGCTTCAATTGTCGCGATTAACTTTAGTTAAGCACAACGAAACTCGACGATCGAGCTACGCAGTTCACACAAACACACACACACCAGTAAATTGACAGCGCGCACTCGATCTGTAAGTACATTCGAGATACGTATACTACGCGACCTGGAAAGGAAATCGCGACACACACACAAGAAAAAGGCGAAGGCCTGCCCAAGGCATTAACCGAGATTTTTTCTTCTTGTGTTTGTTTCATTCGCAAAGGGCGTTGCGAAAAACGAGAGCGCACAAACAACGCAAAACCGAAACGCGGCGGCTTCTGGTTTCAAGGCAGGAAATGAGAAAGCCGGCATTGTGATCGAAAGGCTGCCACGGATCGTGAACCGATTTTGGCTCAGCTAAGATAGGCCAGAGTCCAGCAGTGGTCTTCGCTTATGCGAGCGAGCGAGCCGAAATCTAGCCCGAAATATGGTCGTGATATCCAAGCCAGATAAAGCGAAAGTCGAGAGACCAGCGATATGTCCAGACGACCACCACCTTTCACTCGCCGCAGGAACACCCCCCCCCCCCCCCCTACCCAAAGGCGAACGAGCGCTTCCTTGGTAATCTCGTTAGCTAAAGCGATAGGTCGAGACGAAGACCCCTGAGCAGCGCTGAGCAGCACAAGCGGACAGCTAAAACAAAGGGTCAAAACAAGCAACCATAGATCAACACCACTTACCGCCATTACAAGCTCGAACGGATACTTGTAGACGCGCACGGGAGACTGGTACTTTTGCACCATCTTGGCACGGAGCTGAAACACCGGGTTTGGGAATGACGGGGGAAAACACGGAAGCCAAGTGATCGGCGATCAAATCCGTGGCGTCATCGGAACGGGCTCGTAGCTCAGTGCGACCACGGGATGATTGATGTCAGCGTAGTCCTAAACGGCGCTCGTAGTAGGTTGGTCATCGCGCGGTGTTTTCGCCGAGGCTTTGGAAGCCGCACGAAGGATGCCTAACATGTCACGGCGAGTCGCGCGTACGTGGAAAGCACGGCCCAGGTTTTTGTCACAGGCGGCAGTAGACGGCGGACCGTGAAGACCTTCGACTTTCACTCGTCCAACACATCACACGGACACGGTCACAGACTCTCCACGGCTAAATGATGCTAAAAAACACCACACGACCTACTCCTAAACAACACCCCTACACAGCTGGTCAGTTGCGATTGGCACGCCGACTGCGTTCGAAAGTGAAAGCTCGTAATGTAGCTTAGGGGAGATAAGTGGCTTATGTGGGATTTCGATCGCGATCGATTCGGATCGAATTTCTCGATCGCAATTGGGTCGTTTGTGCAAGCTGCTCATGGGAGCCAATCACATTTGAGGATTTCGATCGCGATCGAATGTCTGACTTTGTGACGTTGGTATTAGTCATGTGGTCATAAAACAAACACAGTATAAACAATTACTTATTGCTCACACTTCAACCAGATAGCGAATAGGATTTTTTTTTTGTCTGCGTATGCAAGAAAGCGATATTTTCAGATCAAAGAACCGTAGTAAATTACGTCATGGCCGCCATGTTTAAAGTTTTGTTTAGCAGATGATGATAGCTAAAACGCAAGTGAAAAACGTGCTTTTGCTCAACAGCTTCGCTGGCCGGTGGTTTATTAAATGTCTTAGCAGTTTCACGGGCTGTAGCCCTCGAGTCGAAGCGATGTCGCGTGCGGAGGCCACTGGAAATGGTGGCACAGTTGAGACAAATGCCAATCAATTTCCCTTGGACCTCGTCGCCAGAATCGACAAGACGCCGCAGACCTCGGTAACCGAAGGCAAAGCCGAGGTGTTTTTCCCCAGCTCGCACGATGTGTTCTACAATCCTGTTCAAGAATTCAACAGGGACATGAGGTGAGATTTGCTGCGCCCCTGGCCAGCCCTTAAGAAATTGCTCGGTCGGACATCCCGATCGCGATCGAAAGAGCTCCACGTGAATGTTATCGCGCTGTGCGTAGAGACGCGCGAAAAGTTGATGTCGTGGGAAGCGATGTGTTATGCTTGACGTGTGAGCAGACTGCTTTGAAGATGCCGTAAATCACTCCACATGTATTTGCGGAGTAGAAAAGCCTTCGCGCTCTCGTGAACAGCATGGATTATAATGAGTGTTGTATGAACTCCAGCTGTACACGATCTTCTGGCTAAAGGATTCATGCAGATATTTCTGCTCAAATTCTCACGGGGGTAGCATTTCACAGGGACCTCAGTTCAATACCACCTTGCGAGATTCATTAATTCATTGAAATCTTTATTGTGATGGCCTGTGGCCTAAGTGGGGATAGGGTATCGGGTGGAGGGAAGGATGTCTACCTCTTTAGAGAAGGCAAACAGAGCATTGATATTCTGGTGGCACTTCCTTTCAGTATTGTACCGAACTACACACGACATTTTAAGCTCACCCACAGAACATACCCTCCCACACTCAAGTCACTACTCGGAGAGCAGAAGAGATTTCTCTATGCTCTACAGGTCAACTTATTATCACACCCAACCAGAAATAACCTCATAGCCCGTACACAATTCATTTTTGCAATGCCACTTCTGCGGAGAACGCAGGTCCCTTTGACGAGAGTGTGAAAACCCCTGAACCCTTGGAATACCAATGAGCTTTGTGAGAGCCTTGGCCAGCTAACCTCGAGAATCAGTTAAAGCTGGCAGCAAGGGCTCAAGACGTTATCCAAACACAAGGCAACCTGGACTAAGGGTGCCTCTCCTTAGCCACATTCTCAAATAAGGACGCTCATCTTCTCTCTTCTTTGCAGTGAGCCCATGGTCGAAATGAGACTTTGACCTTGATTTTCTCGATGAGCCCATGATGATGAAGTTAATGACAATAGAGTTTTAAGAGTATAATCTATCAGTCTAAACTGATTCATTGTTTCACTTAATTTAGTGTCCTTTAACTGTTGTGTCCATGGCAACTAGGATATGGTTCAATTATTATTTTCTCTCTGTACTGCGTCGGTGTCGTAAGTTTGTCAGAGTATGCGAGGAACAGCCCTAACAAATTCTGCTGTGCCACAACATGGGAATGCAACCTCAAGCAAACGTAAGAAGTCTGCACAATACGTTTTCAATTAAGCACTGGCAGTGCAACGAGTGTGCTTGACAATGGCAGACGCACAGTCCAGAACTGAGATCACTTGCAGCCTGGTTTGCTGACATTTTGTATGTGCCGCCTTCTAGATTCTTCAGCCGCAGCTGCCGTTTCCTGTGAATTCTGACTGCTGAATGTTTTTCTCCCATGGCCAGCGTTGCAGTCATCCAAGAATTCATTGCCACTAGAAGGGAGGAGTTGGCCAATGAGAAGACTGCTCAGAATGTAGACCCTCAGGCATATAAAGCAAGTTGGTCTTTTTTCTTATGTTTCTTGTCTCAGTCTTCAGAATTTCTGTTTTACTATGTGTGGGAAGTCAATTTATGTCTGTTGTCATGTATAAAGTAGTCTAGTTTTGATGAGAATGTTGTAACAATATTAATTAATCAATAAGAGGAAACTTGGCTGTGCCACCCAGACAGCCTAGCTTTTTTTTTGTGTTACAGCTGGGCATCGCACTGGTTGTGATAGAGCACTGCTTGTGACATATCAGCGCAGCATGTCAACAAATTCTGAACACTGTGCAGCTCCTTTTAACACAAATGACAAAAAAAAAGTGCTGTTAAATTGCTGCACAAATTTGTTAATTGCAGAGACCTGGATGCATCAAATGCGACTTCTCAATATTTATTTATTTATTTATTTATTTATTTATTTATTTATTTATTTATTTATTTATTTATTTATTTATTTATTTGCCCTTGGTGCCGTATTACGCTACACATAGGGGTGGAGGGTGGAGGGTACAATCATGCAACATTGAAAACAACACTCGTGAAGTCAGTTGAATTGGCATATAAAAAATAAAAAATGAAGCAAGAGATACAAAACATGATATAGGAAAGCGGTGCAACATGGGACAAAGGCACTTGTTCCTGTGAAATGACAAAACATCACTGTTATTGTGCGCTTGCACTTGTTCCCTCGTCTGCGTCTTTGTCCCATGTTTCGCCGCTTTCCTAAATTTAACTATACATCAACTAGCCCAGCAACGAGTTTTAAAACATAATACTTTGTAGTACAATGGCAGAGACTGCTAAGGTAGCAGGAGAAAGTTTTAACACTTTAACAATGTAACCATGATCAGTGATACCAGCAGTTTCACATAACAGTGTCATTATTCTGCCTTGTTATACCTACGTCATTGATTATTTTGAGGTTCCTCTCTGTTGGGAAAGCTCTTTGTTCATGTGAGTGTTGTAGGAAAGGGATTCCTTCTTTGTTCCTTTCCTGTAGTCCCAACCAGGGATTACAGAAACATGATGTGTGACCCACTGTTATCTTGAACTGTAAGGCATCGATAGTATTTTAAATAAATAAATATGCAAATTTCTTTTTGTGAGATTGTCACACTGTGACGCACATGATAAGTAGGTGTCATGCGTTACCATTGGCATAAAACAGATGGTGCCCACACTGTACCCGGAAGTTCCCAGCTTTCTTATGTTGGGGAAAAAAAAACAGACAGAGAATCGTTACAAAGCAAATGATGAATACAACAAAGGATCGTGGCTTGGCTTTTGCAGGTCAGTATCCTCGAGGCCCTGGCGGCATCTGGGCTGCGCTCCATACGCTACGCACTGGAGATCAGCAGTGTTGGCAAGATACTGGCCAACGACTACTCCACGCAGGCTGTGGAAAGCATGAAGGCCAACATTGAACACAACAAGGTTGGCCACATTGTTGTGCCAAACCGTGACGAAGCAGCGTGAGTGCAGATTTACATTTGAGGTTACGGCATTCTGACAGCTTGATTAATATGGTGCTTATCAGACATGTTCGCCACAGTATGAAGTGAATCAGTTAAGTGCAGTATCACAGGCAGCCAGAGGACGCATGATGTCTGCATTGCTGTGCCTTGGCTTCTCATTGTTATTGTTGTTTACTTGACAGCTGCAGCCAGAGAAAGAAGGCAGCCTAGCACTTGAGGTAGCAGACAGAGCACTGAGAGTTCATTGTAGGCAGTCGAGCTGCATGCTCTGGATGTTCGTAGCTATGTGGCATAGTTAGTGTTTTTACTTTAGTGCCCCTTTAAGAATACACGTTCCCTTGTGCAGTGTAATCCAACTCTCATGCAAACAGAACTGTTGACGTCTTGTTACTAAGCCCGCTGAACTCTCGCTTGCCAGCAGGCTTGACTTTAGCGTCTAACAGAATTTGTGGAATAACATTGATTCCATTCTTACGTGACAGGCTGCTAATGCACATGCACAAAACGGATCGATTTGACGTGATTGACCTTGATCCATACGGGAGCCCGGCTCCATTCCTGGATGCAGCAGTGCAGGCTGTACAAGACAGAGGTACGTGTACATTTTTAACCATTTGGTTGGGCGTGTTCACTGAGCAAGGCTGTGTTTGTCAGTTTATTTGTTTTACTGACACATCAAGGAAGCATTTTTTAAAAATGCTTGAAATAACACCAAGATCCCCAATGAAATTTGCATGCATGCACTTTCCTTATTAATGCTTTCTGTACTATGCATAAGTCCCCATTGTTCATGTGTTTTATTTTATTCACTAGTACCATGCTTATTCATTTATTGTTGTTAGTCAGTCAGTTTATTTGTTTGTTTGTGATTCATTCATTCATTCATTCATGTAGTAGCTAGCAGACTACAGGAAGGGTGTTTTGTGAGGAAGCAGTGCACATAATGAGGACTTGTGCCTGTCTTCAGGGCTGCTTTTGGTGACGTGCACAGACATGGCCATCCTCTGCGGGAACAGCAGCGATACCTGTCGTGCAAAGTATGGCGCAGTGTCACTCAAGACCAAGTGCTGCCACGAAATGGTACGTCCGATGTGTCACGTCAGTCAGCTGTCTGTCAGAGACGGTTACTCGGAACAACCCAATAAACCGATCTCACCGTGTTGCATTACGCAGGCGCTGCGTATCATTTTGCAAAGCATTGAGTCCCACGCCAACCGCTACGGCCGCTACACCGTGCCGCTTTTGGCCATCAGCGTCGACTTCTACGTAAGGGTGTTCGTGCGGGTTTACACCGGACCTGCCATTGTCAAGCGCTCTACGAGGTATGACTCCTCCCACCAGAAGTCCTTTAAAAGGTCCCTGCAACACTTTGAATGTCGTCAAAAAATGCTGTCAATCAGCTATCAAGGCTTCTGTGAATGCGTGAGCCAAGTGTTATAAAACTGCATGTGGCAGGGAATCTATCTACGAGTACATTTCAAAGGCACCGTGAAATCACTCGCTCTTCGATCTGCAAATTACGTTATCGACAGCCATGACTGCATAGTTATTGTGGCCCCCATGGGGTGCTGCCACGTGCCAGTGTTGTGCTCTATAGTGTGCTAGAATTACACAGATGGTACAGGGATGACACAGTAGTGACACTAGCATGCTTGTGATCGCACGAAAAGTGAGCCATCGCATCCAAAGAAAAAAAAAAGAAAAGAAAGTGTTCAAGATCATGACGTACTGATGTAAATCCTTACCCCTTTGTCATCCCCTCTGTGTTGCTTTCAGCACACTCGTCAGGATGAAAGGAGGGAATAAGCACTTAAAATGTGCAACAAATCCCATGTAACTTTGCTCATGCTTGGACGGATTTGGAAAATTTTTGTGGCAATCAATTCACAAGGCAATAAACTCCAATAGTGAGGTCGTTTGGTGATTACTTGGAAAAGTGCTGCAGGGCCTCTTTAAAAAGTGATGCAGCAGGTGAATTGACAATGTGCCATTCCCTTATAGCAAGCTCGGCATGGTGTACCAATGCAGTGGCTGTGAGACGTTTTCACTCCAGCCATTGGGGCGCTGTACAGAGAAAGGAAGCAGGTAAGATCTGTACAAGGGTTTGTTGTGCAGAGCATATCTCCTTCAGTTGTGAATTATGATGGGCTGTGAATATATGCATGATTTCCTATAGTGTATTAGAACGTGCTGATACTTCGTTGCAAGAAAGTTAAGGTGGCGGGGTGCTGCTTTTTACATACACTCAAACCTCGATATAACAAACACGGATATAATGAATTATCGGTTATAACGAAGCAAATGAAGAATGGTCTTGTCATAGATACAGTGTTAAAATAAATGCTTATAACGAATTTTCGGATATAACGAAGTTATTTTCGTGGCAGATGTGACTTTGTTATAATGAGGTTTGAGTGTATTCTGATGATTCATTGTAATTATGTACAAAGTGATGAAGTAACTGTTCATAATGCTGATGATCATGTTGCAGTTACGCATGAAAATGATTGGACTGACTTATAAGTATATGCACAAATTAATTATTGACCACAGACGTTACGGGCAACAAAACATAATTTTTCCGCCATTGCTGTATTCAATAGCACATCGAAGCATCTCATTGAATGTGGTACTGACTCTGTAAAAGTGATCATCCACAAAAGATCAACACTGCAAGTTACATGAATACAAATTGAATCTGGAAGGAGTAGAATTTATTCAAAGCTTACTGTCTCTTACCATTTTTTGCCAGTAAACAGCTGGTAAAAACAAATTGCATGCAGAAATGTGCACATGGCACCTGAAAGGAATATTATAGATGTAGCACGGCTGCCAATACAGAAAGTCGGAATTTCTCTACCAGACACCTGAAATTTCCATGTTTGTACTTACATTTTTCTTGCTTGCCCGAATAATTATGTAATACTAAATGTTCATTGTGCTTTTCATCACTTCCATTTTTACAATGAGCGACGTTATTATTATATGGCCTCTATGGCTCGTGTATGTTTTGTAAAAATGGGTTATCGAGCCATAAAATGTTATTAGTCATGATGAGTCTTTACCTTCCACGAAGTTCATCACTGGCGAAATGTGCTGCTCATTCTTTGATGCAGGACTGTACAGTCTTTGCAGAGAATGTTTGTTCAAGTGCTCCACTATTGCCAGATTGCACAAGAATCTCCCAAGCGTGAAGGGAATAACCCTAATTTAGCCCCAGTCACTGAAATTGGGTTTAAGTGTGTGTGGGCCAGTTTGAAGAAGTGCACTGGTAGGGGCATATTGCAGTGCAGCATTCGATATTTAAAATGTGGAATGTTTTAAGGAAAGTTTGATATATATGTAGTACAGTGCTTCAGTAAACAGGATGTTACCAGTTACAACTCATCAATACAGCAAATAATTCTATATGTCTTGGTTCGAATGTATGCAGTCTTTTAATGTGGTCACATATTTGAAGGGCACTCCGGTATCTTTGTGTTCATGCATTGGGGGGAGGGGGGGGGGACCTCACTGCAACAAGCATGAATATAATGAATTATTGGATATTATGCGTACCTAAAGCAAAATTTCTTTTCACCGACATCAGTATGTGACACATACTGGATATGATTAGGGCTCAGCATTTTTAGTTGTTATTCTCATCTCTCGCTTGACAGCTTCAAGTTCAGTCCAGCTCTTGGTCCCCCTGTGGGTCTTACGTGCTCGCACTGTGGCCACAAGCACCACGTGAGTCTGCTCTGTTTTTCTGGAGATATTGTAACCTTGTCGACCCCTGTTGTGCAATTTAAATATACACTAGAACAAACACAGATGTAATAAAGTGTATCTAAAAGTTTCCTTGCCAATATTAAAGTGTAACAAATATACGTTTTTAAAGGGACACTAAAGGCAAATATTAAGTCGACGTTGATTGTTGAAATAGCGGTCCAGAAACCTCGTAGTGCTACTTTTATGCCAAGGAAGTGCTTATTTTGAAATAAAATCACGTTTTAGTGGTCCGCATCGCGTTAGCGCACTTCAAATCACCCGCCTGAAATCAGTCTTTCACACGTCACTGCTGCCGTGCCCAACGTTGCCCGCCTTTACTGCGCGGCGGCGTGCACTGGCGGCGTGCACCATTCGGGCATCCGGCAACATCACATGCATGCGGCATTTTGTCGAACTTTCTGTCAGAGTGACTTTCACGAGCATGCAAAACACACGCGGCAGTACGTGATACCGAAGCTACCACTGAGACGCGACCGCGTGAGCGAAGCAGGGCGCCGGACGAAGCGCAGTTCGGCGAAAATGGAACCTTTGAACCACGCGCGCCGTTTCCCATGGCAACGCCAAAGAGGTTCTTTTTTCCATGAATCAAACAGAAACGAACAAACAGCATTTTATTACGTCTCTTGATGCACGGAAGGTTCTTTTTTATTGCTGCTAGTTTGATTGATTACTATACTCGGCGACAGCTTCTCTTGACAGTGGAGTGAAGGCTACGGAGGCGGGGCTTCCGCACATTCGTGTTGCTCCGCAAGTAGTACGGCAGCTCGCGGCTGATTTCGGTTTTGCTCGCTCGCATCGTTACCGCGTTTAGAAAATTATATACACGAAAAATGTCAATGAGAGATACATCTCGATTGTTCAGTGTACATTTTTGTGTCATATTACGCGTATATTTTTCTTGGAGAACATAAACAGCGTGTTTGCGGCCGCACACTGACGCACTACGTCATGGACGCCATGTTTGCTTTGGAAAACGGGCGTGCTGAAAAGGTGGTGCTGTCTTAGAAATGAAAAGAAAAGGAACGCATTCTTGCAAAGTGAACAATAACTGTATCTTACCTACGACTTCCCGCTGCTGTTTAAGTCTCATAATAAATAAAGCAGTATTTATTTCAGCAGTGCAAATGAGAAAATTATCAGTAAACCTAAGTACTATTTTTTGGCGCGGTAGCAGGCATGCTTTTCGGTTCTGCAGCTTCCACAGTGCTGTCAAGAAAAGTTGTCGTCGAGTATAGTGATTAATTGTAGGCAGACTCTCATACGTCATCAGGATCATTTTGAAAATGTGCCGCTCATGGCGCTCTTCGTGTGATACATTTAGCTTAATTTCTCAGTAAGTAGGGCACTGCTGTTGATAATATTGCCGTTTTAGACGCTGTCATACATTGAGCTTTCATTCTGACATAAATTGTTATTTGCGTTTAGTGTCCCTTTAACAAATATCAGATACGTGGTGGTGTGTGTTGTGAAACATGTACAAGGGAGACTTATTTACATAATCTGACTGTGTGTTAGCATGCAACTTTGTTAAAATAACGATTGATTGCGCTTTTAGAAAGACCTTACAAACCATGTGTGATCTAATTGCTGGCTGTTGACGAATAGAGATTTCAGAAACAATGTCTCCAAACAGCTTTGCGTATTCAAACTCTGCATTCTCTTGAATACATACTTGTTTCATTCTGTACATCCTGTCAGTGGTTACCTTATTTTTATAGGTGCCCTTTAGGTAGATTTATACCTCTCGAAGAATCGCACCCGGACGTTTTCTCTTCTTCCATTCGTTTAGATTGGCGGACCTGTTTGGATCAACCCAATGCATGACGTTCACTTTATCCAGCGGCTGATCCGCCGTGTGACTGAAAGTCCCGAGCTTTATGGTACATCCAAGAGGATGCTGGGCATCCTTCACATGCTTGACGAGGTGAGCGTGTGCTCTTTGACATAAAGGCTAATGGAACACATCCTTTGAAAAGAGAAAGTGTTTCCTGCGATTGCAAAACAGTCAGCCTAACTTTGAGCGGAGGCTTTACGCGCCAGCGGGCCTATCCGTACCACAGAATACGGAATACTACGTATTCCGGAATCAAATGGAAGCACTTTGCACCACCAGCACTGCCCATGTAGGGGTCCCTACTGTTTTTTGAAATGGCCAATTTGTGAAGGCCAACACGGAATAGTATTTTGTATTCTGTGGTACAGTATAGGCCCACAGCAGGAATGTCATAAAAAAGCACGTGCGGTCACTTCTGCACTCGGCTGTCAGTGGCCTCGTAGGTTTCGATAGCCTTTGTCTGAGGCTTGTGTCTGAGGCAAGAAAACAACATAAACAAAAACAATATGTGAAATCGAAGAAGCCACGCAAATGTCAGTTAAGATAATTCATGATAAATTTCGTGCAGCGCTCACGAGTATAGGACGATAGACGGAAGAAGCACACGAGACAGCGTCTGTCTCGTGTGCTTCTTCCGTCTATCGTCCTATACTCGTGAGCACTGCACAAAATTTATCATGAACACCAACCAACTCGCTCAGCTTACAATTTTAATTAAACAAATTTCAGAAAAGCGAGCTTGGCTTTTTTCTTTTTTGTCTGTGTTGAAAAGTAAATAAACACAGAGCCTAGCCAGGTACTTGTTGTGCCCTATACAAAGGAGGAGGAATAAGCTTTCATTGAAAGCAACAGTTTAGTTGACTGGGGTCGTCAAGGTCTTGCCTCTTCGGAACAAAAAATATTTTCTTACTTTTTAAAAAACAGAAGGTCTTCATAGTCTTCTAAGGTGGCATTCACACCAGTGGTTGAAGAGCTTTCACAACATCTGACATTTTCATCACCGACTGCAACATGCCTGTCGCCAGAAATGCCTCATGACTGGTGCCATTCATATACGCTTACACCACTGTTTCGCAACATTAAATAACTTTCTGCATATACCACTTTCCTGCTCCTGTGTTGCCGATTGGTTCAGCAGGTTCACAACTCTTGGAGCTGAAGAATCCATGAGTGAGCGACTCCACAAAATTGGTAGCTTTTCGACGCGACTGTCGCTTTGCGATCTTAATGAGAACTAACAGACAATCAAGCCAAGGAATGTGTAGGGGATGTTATCTGTAGTAATTGCGATATAAATGAGGAGAAATTAAAGTGGACGGAAAGATAACTTGCCGCCGGCAGGGACAAAATCTGCAACGTTCGAATACCACGTCCCATGCTCGTAACCATGACGCCATCATGGTTATGAGTGGCATGATTAACACTCCCACGTTTAAATGCACAGATATACCCGATAAAGTTGATGGCAGGATGACCACCACCGTAGCTCAAGTGGTAGAGCATCGGGCACGTTATCAGAAGGTTGCAGGTTCGGTACCTGCCAGCGGCACGTTATCTTTTCGTCCATTTTAATTTCTTCCCATTTGTATCACAATTACTTCAAATAACATCCCCTATACTTTCCCTGGCTTGATTGTCTGTTAGTTCTCATTAATGTTGTGTCTAACAAAGAAAAACAAGCCCTTACAAATATTCCCCTTCTTTCGTGTTTTGGGATCTTTGTTACTTGCTGGTGTGAATGCCACCCAAAAGGTACAGCCTCCAGCACTTTTGTCCGTATCGTGCAAGCATCGCCTGCACGCAGTACCAGCGCCTTACAAACTGTGATAATCTGCGAGACCGGCAGCAGTAAGCGCAGGCACTCAAAGCAGCACTAGTGCAAGCATCGTCTGCCATGCTGTTCCTTTCAGAACAAAACACTTCCTTTGTAAAAGGTGCCCTCAATGCACAGATATAAACATCACGAATTGTCCTTTCGCAGACACAACAGGAAAGATAAAAAGAATGTGCATCGTTGATTGCAGTTTTTAGTTTGTTTGTTGTGAAAACACAACTTTTGTTTTCCTTCTTGGTTTTTTTTTTTAATTTTATTTTAGGAGACTACCACAGGCATTGTGACAGGGCGTGCATAGTCCTGAAAGGAACAGCGTGGCAGGTGACGATTGCGCTTGCACTGCTTTGGGCGCCTGTGTGTACTACTGCCGGTCTTGCAGATTATCGAAGGTGTAAGGCGCTGATACTGCGTACGGTTGATGCTTGTTCAATATACTAGTTAAAAATGCTGGAGGTTGTACCTTGGTAGTTTGAAAATTAAATTGCAACGGTACAGGGAATGTTCTCTCACAGTGGGTCACAGGTATCCTTTTGACCATGCGCAGGAACTCGAGGTACCCCTGTACTTTCTGCTGGACAGATTGGCATCCACCGTGCGTGTCTCAACACCGAGCATGCTTAACTTCAGGTTTGTTGTGAAGGAGCATGAGTTTTGCATTGCTGTGACCTTTTCCTTTCTGGTGCTCACGCAGGTCAGCATTGCTCAACGCCGGCCACCGCGTGTCCTTGTCACACGCGTGCAAGAACTCTATCAAGACCGATGCGCCCATGGATTTCGTCTGGGACATCATTCGAACTTGGGTATGCACTTCTAATACAGGCAGTGTGCTCGGGCAGAACCTGTGCTTTCATATTCGTGATCCCTATTATCAGCCACAGCATCGATAAAGTGTGCAGTCATGTAGGTGCATGTATTGCCTTAGAGACGTCTAGTGGCTGCTTCACTACTTTGCAAAATGTTGAATTATGGCCTATTGGGTACTCAACAACTGTAATGGCAGTCAGCATGCTAAGAGAGCTCACAACGATCCCTTAGAAGGCAGCTCCTCCAGCTTATGCTGTGCCTGCACTGCGTGTTCCATGCAGACTCGGCATTTTTTGTATACTTCTCGATCCATCTCACTTTGGCTTTGAAGGTTTTGCTTCTGAAAAGCATGTTTTGTGTAATTTTTACACATTTCTCCAAAATGTTTAAAAGGACGCCACTAAGGAGCACATTCAATAGCTTAGCTTGGAGCGAGCACACCAGAATTGCACCAGAGCATTCTGGGGCATTTTGGAGAGATGTGTAACATCTACCTCGGAAGCTATGTATCCCATATTCACCCATCATCTGCTCATCCCCGCATTGTTCTTTTGTGAGCCTACGCTCTAGAATTTGCTCAAAGTTATTGGTATGTTCAGCTGGTTTCTGGTGCACTCTGACTTGGATTGCAACAATGCGGAGCCTGCTCACATCAAAAAGCATGTTGAACCATCATGTTGAGCTGCTTGCAATCGGAGGTCAGGAAAAGAATCATATCAACACTCCTTTTGCAACAAACAAGCGAGGCACGCAGACACTGGAGCCTGCTACTGCTGATTCAGTTGTCACGGCAACAGTGGAAGCTGCAGGAACTACATGATCAGAATTATGTCAGATCTCAGTCGCATTCCAAAGTCGAAGGTGAGAGCACATCCAGGTGCTCAGCTCTGGAGCATGGTACTCTGAAAGAAGTAGCTGAATGTACTCCAAACATTCAGCTGCTTCTTTGAGCATGTTCAGCTGCTTCATGGAGCACATTCAGTAGCTTAGCTTAGAGCAAGCTCACCAGAACCCCACCAGTGGCAACCTGAGGCACTTAAGAATGAGCACTTGAATTAAACAGTTCATATTTGGTTTTTCTCAGAGAAGTAAAGTGTAGGCAATAGAGATTTTTTTTCTGAATGGTGCAGAAACTCCAGAACCCATCTAAAAGGCCACTTGAGCCAGGGTCACCTGGAGAATACATCATGAGGACAGAGCCCAGGTATGTCATTTGTTTATTTGTTGCTAACACCTTTTCTGACTGCTGTCAAAAAAAGGCTCGTGTTCTACTATTGAACTAAAGGCTGAGGCGAATCAGCTCAAGGACGTGTACGTTGCTGGCACCTTTGCGTTGTGGCGATTGCAAGGCTACAAGGAAGTTGTACAATCTACTTTGAGTTGTGGGTTAGCTTAGCTTGTCACCTGCGTAAAATACATTCGGTTAGACATTAGAATAAAATTACAGTAGAAAATGCAGTGTATTCGTCAATTTGACTCCGGCTAAATTGATTTGTGAGTGCCAGTTATTCAAACATCCTGCCTGGTGCATATGTATTCATTAGGCTTGTGCGAATATTCGAGCACATTGAATATTCAAACGAATATTACAGCATTCGAATTCGCTTCGACACAAATTTAAGTTATCCAAAATTTCAAAGTATTCGAAATGAATGAATAGACATATAAACCACATGAAACCTTCTGTAAAGGTGGCTTCACTGCAGTGGAGGGGTGCTATATCGTGAATACACCTATCCAGGAGAAATCCGCACTGCCACAAAGCTCCACTTCAAGGTTATATGAACATATTACCCTCACATGGATTCATCATTTGTTAAGTTTAAAAGCTCGTTATACCGGCTTATATACTTTAAGTATAGTAAACTTTAAAATGTATCATATTTTACAGGTTATCACTCGCATTCTGCCGAAAGTCAAATCCTGCTGCTGTTCAAAGATGCTTCCACTTCCCTTTGAACCAAAAAGAATGACATTTGCTCGTGCCTTGTTTCAATTTTAAAATATATTGTGCAGGTTAGTTGGTTCATGACAGATATGCTCATTTTTCTTTATAACATGTGATATATACTGTTTGAATTCGATTCGAAATTATTTGACCAAATCACTATTCGCTTCGAGCCTCAAATTTACTATTTGCATAAGCCTAGTATTCATATACGAGCTAAAACTTAAGTGACAAATATTAAATGTAGGCAACTTTTCATTCCATGCAGGTACACTGCAGTTTTTTTTTTTTCTCCAGTGCTTAAATAGGAAACTTTTTTTTTTTGTTACACAATAATTTCAAGGGCACATTCAGTGAACACCTCATGCACTTTGGTGTCGAGCAGCACTTTTACTGGAGCTTAGTGATGGCAGCACTGTGTTCACTGTGAAGCTACATGCTAGCATTCAAGAATGCATAAATTCTTTCATTGTATTTAAAAAAAATAAATTAGTTATGCTGTAGAAGCATTCGCTATATATATGAAAGAATAATATTCGGATGGGACATGCATAATTTTTTGTTGTACAGGTAATGTCATCACAAAGGCATACGTTGTAGAGAGCTTCAACAGTATTCCGAATTAGAGTAACGTTGCATTGTTTTCTGCATTTTTTCTGTCATTCCCTTAATTGAAGCTGCCAGGGAATTCAATTGCTTTCGTTGGTTCAATTGACATTGAATTAATTGAATTCAACTGTACCATGTTGAGGATTAGGATTAGGATAAGCATTCAGACTGACAGGGCAGGGGTGACGGGTTCTGTATTACAGTTCGCCAGTGAACTTCTCCATCCATCCCGATGCCAATCCTTCGTCACGAGAGCAGCAGCTACTAAGGTACCAGGTGAATCCTGAACCCTGCTGGGGCCCAAAGGCCAGGGCCAAGACCAGGTGAGGAAGGCTGCTTGTGGCGTCTGACCACAGGTCTAGAGCTGTTTGCTATCAATGTGTATGCATATTTGTGTCCAAATTTTGTAGCTTTCACATTGCTTGTACCAGCTGTCGCCAGGGCATTACTATGCGTCATAGAATTCATGTTGCTTCATATTGAAAGGGGAGTGGTTCTTGTGGTGGTGCATGGTCAGAGTGTAGCGCTAACATGGAAGCATTGCCCCCTGCAGCCTGTGGGCAGACAGAGAAGTCGAGAAGAGCCGGAGGTTGCAGGGAAAGCGCAAGCTGAAGGAGGCGCCATCCAACGACACATCCGACGAACCGTCCTCAGCCAAACTCTCAGCAGTGGTAAGCCTCTCCAACTTACGAAACGTACACATAGCTAGGGTTGCTGAAAGCTGGAGTGAGTAGTAGTGGTTTTTGAGGAAAGGCAAGACTTATTTTTGCAACCCGTAAGGGAACGCCTCTCGATTAGAAAAAGCGGTGGGTACCTAGTGGCACTGGGAATCGAACCCAGCACTTCCCGCATTGGAGGCGGACTCTAACTACTCGACCACCACTGCAATTGCTCGGGTGACTCTGTCACTGTTTGCATTCACGACCCACTTTCTTTCATATGCCTCACTTATGAAAGAAAGACAAAGGCACGTGCCATATAACTCGATGTTGCAGCAAGTGTGATACTTTTATGTCACCAAACCCGAGATATTTATTTTGTGAAAGCTGCCGCAGAGTACCTATTGAACACAGAAGAAGCTGAGCAACATGTTTCTGCAAGAGCACTACTCTCGCTTGTGTCTGAAACGGAGCACTGGAAGCGCAAGTTTGTTAAAGTATACTAATCTTTCAGAGGTAGCTAACCGTAAGAATCTTGCAGATTCCCAATAGATTGATGTTGACTGGACAAAACATATTTTCTACGCAACTGCGACTTCTCTAGCTTAAAAAAATTGCTTCTTAGAAGAAGAGCACATTCCATCCCCTGTCGCAACCTACAAATCCCATCTGCTTCCAATTTAGAATTGACTTTCTTTCAATAACATTTATCTTGATGGGCTTGTGAAAAAGTGCAAGGAAAGACTGCTGAATTTTTAACAAATTTTCTATTACTGGTCTTAAAACAAATCTGCCTCTTTAGACATGAAGGAATCGTTCCTTTCACGTTTAGCTATCACTTAGTAAGGAGTTGCGGTACTTATAATTTGTGTTAATCTTCTTGTCTATAGGCTGCAGGAGACATTTCTCATCAGACAGAGCAAGAGGAGACAATGGAGTGCAGCGATGTCGTTGAATCTGAGGAGAAGCAGGACGCTAGTAAAACCTAGAACACAATCTCCGTCTCATGTATTTTTCATCAGTGAAGTGGGTGTGTAAGGAAGGATGTGCTTCGCAGCCATCAAGGTGCCCCACCCTCCTCGATGGGAGGGTGAAGGTGAAACGATGAAGAGCAGTGGCCATGGCAACCAGCCCAACCAAGATCAAAGGCGTCGGGCGTAATTGATATTTGCAACAGCCGAGACAACTGCTTCATAACCACTGGAGCTACACCATACACACATTCTTACAGCTTGTTTCATTCTACATACATTATTTGTTTGACCCTGTATTGCCCAAGCACAGTTCCACATCAAGGAAAGTTAAAACCTAAAATGGCAGTAAGTCGAATTAGATGGGATTCACCACAGAATAAAAGTAAGGTGCACCCAGGAGAGCGAGACAACACAGATGCTGACTGAAAAGGAGGTAGACAAACTTATCTGTAAATGCTCAGAATTGGCAGGAATGTTTGGCACTGGAGAAGCTGATTCTCTTATGTTCATGTTGGCTCACCTTAGTTTCCTCACTTGAAACGACATGTTCACGTTCATTTCTGGCCACGGAGAGTAGTATGTTTGTACCAAAAAAAAAAAAAAAGAAGTCAAACAGTATTTAAGTTATAACATAAGTAGTTGGTTTGTTGAACTAACCACAACTGAACTATCTCCCCATGCATCAAATATCTGATACTTTAACTTGTATGTTAGGCTTCTTGTGATTAAGTCAGGATCTTCAGGTATTAAAACAGTGTAGCACATATGTTGAGAACTGCAGGATGAAAAGAAGAGATCAATATGAATTATACGCTCAACAAGCAGCGCTAAAAAGCAGGCAACGAGTCAAAAATAAGAACTTTCACAAGCTTTTATTTGCTTAAAACATCTGCATCTGTTGCCTAAAACAGCAGTGTGCCTTGTCGATATGGTGTCATTCACACTGCAAACAACCAGCATACCACACAACTCACTCGGGGAAGGGTAAAACACACTTTGAACGAGAAATAAAAATAAAACACAACAAATGCACCCTTCCTCACTTCACAAGAGCTTGTTCGTATGCTTCCGCCACAACACACTGGTAAATAAATAACATCGCAACACATATTGCACGTCATCCATGATAAATGTATGAGACAGGAATGTGTAGAAGAGTTGTGATCCTGATCCACTGGATGTACTAATTACATGCCGCGATTCAAATGCCAACAGTAGATAGACGGCTTTTGCGCAGTCCAGCAAAAAGCACAGATGTGAGGACATATGGCCAACTCTGATGTGCCAGGGGACAGTGCTTGACACAGGTGCTGACATTCACACTTGCATCCACTTACAAATGTTCATTCTTAGATCTAAATACACTTGCAAGTAAACTCTCATGTTCACACCCATATTCACACTCATGTATACAGTCAAACCTAATTATAACAAGTCGTATCTGACATAGAAATAAATTCATTGTATCCAAAAATTCGTTATGAACATATATTCCTTACACTCTAGCAGTGGAAAGACTTGTTTTTCATTTACTTCGTTATAACCGATAATTCGTTATATGCAAATTTGTTATATTGAGGTTTCATTGTATTCACACTGACAGGTACTTGCATTCGTACCCATTTAATCCACTGGCACTCACTCATGTTCACAATGACACATACTCCCCTCATCACTCACTTGCACTCATACTCGCACTTTTATAATCAGTGAGCGCACTCACGAGTCAAGTGTGCCAACCTACGCTGCTTGCGACACATCACAGTTGGCTGTAGATCTATGCAGCTTTTCAATTTTGCTGGAGTGCACAAAAACCACATGCTCCACCATTTTACATTTCAACGACTGCAGACAGTAGTCAAACACAGGCCAAAGTTCAACTCCTGGTGTGTTCTCTTTCATGCATCTGGTTAACAGAGCATGCAAATGCATACACACGAAGTCTTTTGTCTACTGCCTGCATGGAATCAGGATAGTAGTACATGGTGTGAACCTGCAAGGCACAGTTGTTGGTACAATCAACGCTGGATATAACTAAATAAATAAAATTGCGAAATATTTTCTGCCAATGCGAGCGTGTACACTTATAACAAATACTGAGTGTAACAAAGGTATACTTCCGTGCAATAAGCAACTTTGTCATAACAAGCTCGTACTGTATATGGACACACTGCGACTTTGTTTCTCGGTGCATGCTGCAGAAACCCACCTTATTCATCATTTACAGCCTGTTTAGGTCCAGTGCTGGACGAAGGCCTCTCTCGATTTACAGTTTACCTTATGTTGTGCGAGCTGGTTCCATTTTATCCCTGTGAACTTCTTTAATTTTATCACTCCATCTCGCTCGCTGCCTTCCTCGACTGCGTTTCCCGTCCCTTGGTAACCATTCTGTTGCTCTAACTGTCCACCGGTTGTCTGTCCTACGCATGACATGGCCAGCCCAGGTCCATTTCCATATTTGTTTCCTGACCCATTCTGCCGTCCTCTGATCTCTCAATGTTACGCCTACCATTTTCCATTCCACTAAACACTACGTGGTCCTAAACTCTCCTTCAGTTTCTCTGTAATCCTTCATGTTTCAGCTCCACATGTTAGAACTGGCAGTATGCAGTTGTATATCCGCTTTGAGAACAACGCATATTGCCTGTCATTTAACTTCAGCCAACCTGGAGAGCAAGTTGGTTTCAGGAAAGGATTCTCTACGATGGATTGCAGTCACATAATCGACCAGCGAATCGGAAAATCTGCTGAAAACAACCCCTTTATTTAGCATTCATAGACTACAAAAAGACCTTCAACTTAGTAGAGATACCAGCAGTCTCGAAAGCACCAAGTCACCAATGAGCACCTGAAGCTTATGTAAATACCCTAGTCGACATCCGCAAAGACTCCACAGCTTTTCCACAAAAAAAAAAAAAAAAGTGTGATAGAAGAAGGGGTCCAACTGGGAGATACGATCTCCCTAATGTTGCTCACTGCATGCTTAGATGTATTGAAAGAACTGGACTGGACAGAAACGGGAAATAAAAATTAACAGAGGATACCTCAGCTACCTACAATTTGCGGATGACATGGTGCTCTTCAGCAACGATGGCGACGAGTTGCAAAAGATGATTGGGGACCTAAACCGAGAAAGCATAAAAGTAGGACTAAAAATGAATATGCTGAAGACAAAGATAATGCTGAGTAGCCTGGCGAAAGAGAAAGAGTTCACAAACCAACCACAGGAGTCGGTAGAAGAATATGTATACCTAGGTCGATTACTAACGGCCTACGCATGAAAAGAAAATTCATCAAAGAATGAGGACGCGCTGGAGCGCGAATGGCAGCCACTCCAAAACAATGACAGGCCAAGTTATTACTAGACATCTTCACCAGTCTGGGTAAGCCATGTTCCGGATGATGCACAGTATTGTAAACGATGCTGTGGTACTAGAACTTGCTTTTTTAAGTGCACCTTCCTATAGGAGCGCTATGCCTGTGTGATATGGTATCACGCTTTGATGCTGCTACCACGACTAGTTCATCCCGTTAACAAATTGTGACAGGTATGCCGTCGATTTGAGTATCCATGCCATTGCAAGTTATTCATGGCAATACATTCGACAGCCTGCAAAGCTGCGAATGCTTCAACTGAAGCCTCATTTTCAGAGCTACGAAGTGTGGTCCTATGGACACCCACACACATATATAACTCCCTTTCAGGTGACGGTCGAGTCTGTCCATCAAAAATATTGTTTCACCGCATTACTCGCACCTTCGGTATCATGAAAAGTACAGTTTCAGAACAGACTAAATTTTCGGCTCTTCAGAAAGTTTTATTCAAGGTTACAGTTGCATGGACCCCACGTAAGAATCCTGTACAGAAACTTCAAATATGAGAATATTTTAACTTAATCATGCCTGGCGTAATTGGAAAGCACCTATACAGCTACTTGAAGTATATGCTGGGTATATAACGCAATCACAAACAATGAAAAGTTGACCTGCTACGCAAAAACATGACACCCAGTCATAATGACACCCACAAGGTTTTTGGAAATGCAGTGCTGTTCCTTCTCTAGCCTTTTTTTTTTTCTATCATCTAAAAAAAGTACTGAAGCACAGCTTTGTAAGTTTAGAGTGAAAAGACAGTATGCAACATTTTGACACAAGTTATGTAAGAATGCTAAAATTTTTACCTGCTCATATTTTGAAGCCAATTGTGGGGCTGCGCAGGAATCAATGAGCAAGTAATTCAACACCTTATTCGGCTATTAAAAACAAAGCTAACAACTGATATGTGCCACGAGTGCAATAGCATAGTAATACCCCTGTCACACGGCACATGTAATGTCATTCGCAGCGAATGTCATTAGGCATTAATGCCATTTTTGTTGCTGCTACACGGGCATAGCGAATGACATTCACACCTAATGGCATTCGCCCGTTGAATGAGTTCACCGAACTCATTCAGGCGCGACATGTGTACTCTCGTCAACAGGCGCTTGGCAAAGATTGCGACATCGATATCTTAAAGCATGTTAAAACAATATGTAAACGATGTTAGCGTTCTTGTTAGAGGTTGTTGTTAACTTTTCGGTAACTTTTTTACGTACGACGCGATGTTGGAAGCACTTTGTGCAGCTATACTCTCTTTCCCATACTCCGACTTGACGCTAGCGCCACCTCCTGTCAGCCATGTGGCCATGTTTACAAACGCTCACTGTTGCTTTGGTGAAGCGACGCCGCGGTAGCCGTAGCGATAGTTGCATGCCATGAATGCGAACCCCGGAAGCAAGGAAAAAAATATGTAAATTAAAAGCACAATTTGTAACTTTTTGTTATCACAGCCGCCTGCCAATAAACATTGACATCAATTGCGAATGTCATTTCATATGGCCGTGTAGACCCGGAACGCAAGATCGCAATGACATTCGTTTTGAATGTCATTCGCAGCGAATGACATTACATGCGCCGTGTGACAGGGGTATAATTGACCTTGGTATAGGTTTTTAGCTAAGTTTACGTCATTGCATATATTAAGAGCTAAACTGTGTGAACATGTTAGTAAATGCTGCAATGAAAATGCATTCTAGCTGAAGCTGCAAATTTGGAATTGCGATTAGAAAATGGAAACCTCATTAAATGCTTGGAAGTGTACATAGGCATTTTCGATAGACATGTAGCATTTAAAGTAGTTGAAGAAAAATGGCAACTTGGGTTGGCATGCAAAAATATTTATAGGCATAATTTTTTTACACATTTGACAGGATTATGGGGCCTAAAGGCTCAGTATCCCACTAACGAGTCAAGTTTAATGCCATCACATTTGCCTGTATAACAAAATATAAATCCTTATACGGATGATGCAGAGGCTTAGTGATGACTGCCAATTCCAGTGCAGAGATCCAATATTGAGATGTCACATCTGTGCCACAGACATGCATGAGAAGCATCTAACAGAACAGCTGCACTATGTGACGCCCCAACAGCGTTGGGATCACAGCCACATCTCTCTTTTTGGCCACAGCTGGCGGCACTGGTTGGCTATTTTTCTGCTGCAGAGGAAAAATGCTAATGAGGAACCAGCAAGGGCAACATGCACGCACTTGGCAGTGGTGGAAAACATCCTGCCACAATGTTTTTGGCTACTGGAAAGGTTTCATGCATGATTGTGGTTTTCTGCCTGCAAATGCACGACCAAAAGCCAGATTTCACACAACATTTCGCTCGTTGACTTCATGCTCTAGCTCTCTCCACATGTTGGCCCATTTGTGGAGATGTCACATTTTTTCAGTCGCAGAGCACAAGTTTCCACATAAATCTGAATTCGCTGGCAACCCTGACCTTGTGGCATTTGCGATCCACTTACACGAGCTCACAGGAGTAAATCCATGATAAAATAAATGTAAAATAAAGGCCCAGCAGGCCCTTGGTTTTTCTTTTTCCATAGAATTTACGTCGTGCACTGTGTGTGGAGGTACACATTCTGGTCGGACAACAAGCGAGTTTAAAAGTTCTGCAGGGTGTGGAAATCGGTGTGATATTTAAAAAATTGGGCAATGCAAGGATTTTCCCTCGTGGAATCTACTGATTACGCGTCATAATTGCTCTTAGACATGGTGGCACCATGTTCATCAACACCAGCGCAATCTCCTTCCAGCACCCTTTGTCTTGTTCACCGTTTTTCACACAATTCGAGAAACACGCAAAATGGCAATGATGCCTCACCAGCCTTAGCGACGTGGCTAAGGCACAGAAAGAAAAAAAAAGAACAGTCTGTACACAACAGCCACGCTTGTCTGGAGTACCCAAGGCACAGCGTAGGGCCCAGAACAGCGCACACGCACACAACCTTTCACACTCGCTCAACGGTCACCAACGGAAATGACACCTTGCACAGTGTCAACGATGCATTCAAATGAGCATTTTTTTTCCCACTTAAACTCAGTGAAAAAATAGGCGGAGCACTGAGTAAAAAAAAAACGAAATTCAACAACAGTCTTGTGGTGCCTGGGCAGCAGTCCTTTCGGATGGGGGCAAGGCACGGTGCTACTTGTGTGACACAAACACCCTGGAGAACAGGCGGGAGAACAGCTTCCCCACCATGCGAAGCAGCTGCTTGGGCAGTGCGCACACTTCCAGTCGAGACACCTTCTGGCTCCAGTGCTTGATGTAGTCCGTGCGAGCAATGCAGTCAAGGCAATGCTTTGAGAAAGCAGCAAAACAGCTGCAAAACTGGGCTCCATATTTACTCTGGAAACTGAGCTTCAGCATCATCAATAGGCTTGAACTGGTAATTGCTTGTTGTCATACCAAAGAATACACCACTCTTGGTCTGCGAACTTTTTTAGCGTAGAAATCGCAAGAAGGATGCAGATACATAACATACCTGTATATGCTGTGTATCTGTGTCCTGGTCGCAATTTCTACGCTAAAGAAGTTTGTAATATGGAATACCAACTAGCCCGAACCATAACCCTGCTCTTCTTGGTCTGCAACCATTTTTTCCAAATGGCACATACAATCACTGTTTAATGTGCTGAATGGCAAATTCGCTACGTAAGGCCGGTGTCACACGGCCACTTTTGATCACAATCAGGGCCGATCCAGATCAGGTGCTGCTACACGGTTACTTTTAATCGTGATTAGACACAATCGGTCAAGACAATCGCAATCCATTGTTTGACATCTGCGCCAAGCTCAATCTGGATTAGTTTGAACCTTGTAGCAGTGGCCATTTTTGATTGCGATCAAGAAATCCAATTCAGATCAGCCATGATCGTGATCAAACATGCCCCTCTGATGCCAGTGTAACACGGAAATTCTGAGGAAGACAAAAGCTTGAAGAGACAAGAAGACATCAATCAAGAAATGTCGCAGGAGCTTGCCCCCCTTCTCTCTCTTTTTTTTTTTATGCACTGGCAGCCAATACTAGTAAATTAACTTTGTGGCCTACCTCAAGCAATTCTTCAAATTGGCATCCTATTAATCTACACCTTGGCGTAACCATAGCACGATGCCGGTGAAATGACAGAGCCAGAAAAGGATATAAGAGTGTCCAGGGCGGATGCCCACCATTGATGTACAACACGTATGAGTATCCATCGCGTGGTGTGCCCCGAACCGAGTAGTACAAAGGCAGGAAGGCGTGCGGCCGAAAGCGGCGCCGCTCGTAGAACTGGATGGCGCACGTGTTGGATGCCAGCACGTGCAGGTAGACGGCCTTGCAGGCACCAGACTGTGGCTGCTGCTGGGACAGGTGCGCAAGCAGGCTGTCCAGCAGGAGTGTGGCTATGCCATTGCGCCGGCACTCGCGTACCTGCACGACATGGTGGGTCGTGTAGCATATTCGTTAAGGTTCATTTACTAGAGCTGTGTGAATATCAAAACTTTGGGTATGAAGCGAATTCGAATATTAGGGTGTGAGTGCGAATCGAATAAAATATTTCTAGAATATTTCTAGAATATTTTTCGAATACTTCGAAGCAAAATTGCAGAAAAAAAAGTTAGAGAGGATTCCTAAGCATATTCTTATGAGATAGCAACATGAAAGCGTTTCTTTTAGCTAGGTTGATGAAGCACTGGCGGGGTGCTATTTCATAGTCGTTTTATCAAGAATGCGGCAATGTAGAGGCCAAATTCTATTTATGTACATGATTTGGTGCAACCAAAGTGTTGCTGACAACACTTTACACGTGATAGGCAAAGATGCCATTTCCTCAGCCTCTCCTCCTCTTTAAACTTCTGTGGAAGCCCAACTGATATTTCAGACAAGGGTGTGCTCCCTTCAAGTCCGGAGTTTCAAATCTGCCTCGTAGATGTCGATATATAAGAACATCTGAAATTTTTGATGCTAAAAAGCTTCGGCGTCCGATTTTTTGGATTTCCTGCCCAAATTTCAGGCCCAAAACAGCATTAATTGAGCACCCAACTCTGCCACATCTTTCATCTCCATGTTGGAACCAGCGTTTTCTTGAGTTAGTACATTTGCGACCGTAGCGGAGCTTGAAAGGCAGCTTTGCCGCAATACGGGGGTGTGATGAGGTGAAGCATATTGAAAATCTAGGGACCACTTCCAATCGGACGTCGACTGTCTCTTGGCAACGTTCGACTGTAACGAAGCTTGAAAGGCAGCTTTCCCGCAATACGGGGGTGTGATGAGGTGAAGCATATTGAAATTCTAGGGACCACTTCCAATCGGAAGTCGACTGTCTTGACAAAGGTCGACTGTAACGGAGCTTGAAAGGCAGCTTTGCCGCAATACCGGGATGGGATGAGGTGAAGCATATTAAAAATCTGAAGGGGTCACTTTCTATCGGACGTTGACTGTATTTGTTTTTGGGAAGTTCGAATAGTTCGAATAGTAAAATTCCAGTGCGAATCAAATCTAATAGCAAACACTATTCGAAAAATATTCGAAATTTCGAATATTCGCACACCCCTATCATTTACACCTGCGACTAGCACCGGTCGCACGACCGTTTACGACATGAGACCAAAAACTTGGACGACGCTTGTGCTTTGCCTTCAAGAGGAGAACGCGATAGGGTAATTGGGCCCCGTGCACATCGCCTTCAACCGTGCTGCAAGGAAAGGAACATTCCCGCACGTAACATTGGCCTTCCTTCCACTATGTTACATTCTTATAGCGTTTTTTTTACAAAGCAGTTTCAAGCACTGGCATGGCTCTGTGGTAGAACACCTGCTTGCCTCGCAGAAGGCCTGGGTTTGATTCTTACTTGGACTGAAGATTTTTATTTTTTTATTTGCATCTACTTCGAATTTTCGCTCACAGACAACGTCGATTTTTCGCTCACAACCAACAATGCTGATGCCAACACCGGAATTTTCGCAAAACAAGGTCTTTAATGCTATCGCGCTAGAAATCGCCTCAAGGTGACCGACGCTGACACCTGCGTGCGACTTATACCTATCACCACACAGAATTCACGTCTGTTTGCATTGCCATTGTACCATAATATAAGCTGGTGTCCTGTTTCTGCGCATCTGATTGGTCCAGACGTTTGCGACTGCAGTCATGCGACTGAGCCAAAGCAGTCGCTGTGCAACCAAGGCGGCCATCTGCAACCATTTAAGACCAGTCGCTTCGCAACTAACTTGGTCGCACGACCGGTGCTAGTCACAAGTGTGACTGAGCCTTCACAGTCTAGGCTTACACATATTTTTAAAACACAAGTACGGGGCTGGTTGTTGGGCATAGCTTTCGCTTCAACGACCAGAGTTCGGAAGGCTTGCTTTGGTCACTTTTTTCACTAGGTCAACGCTCATAATAAACCTCCCATAATGATCTCACACCGGCCTAACGGCGCACATTTAACCACAAATATACATAACAAATATTATGCCTTAAGGGCAAGTCTTTGTCGCAAAAAAAAAAGAGAAAAGAGTACATAAATAGTACTACAATGACAGTTTCAGTTTAGCATCAACGTGATAGTGGGGGTTAAGGGAAATACCGCAAACGTTCATTGCGGAAAGTGAGTTTTACTATAGCCGGATAGCATTTATGTGCCCAAGTTGTGACTGCAGCATCCCCTAGCAGAGAATGAATGCGTTACAAAAAAGTGAAAAGAAAAAAAAACTAAAAATGCTCGCCGTATTCCTACACTTTAGTAATAATAGAGATAAATAAATATGAACCACGCACCAAAAGCGAAAACTTAGATATTGCAGAACTGTTTACAACGATTCTCTCATTAGGCCAACGACCACTCGAAATGGGAAGTGATCTCGGAAGCTCTGCGAAGTTATCTACAGCACACTGTCGCCGAAGCTGCCTGAAGGTAAGTGAAGCCATTTTACAGTCATTTGCCGAGAACAAAGTGAATCCGTCAACATCAACACCAAATTCAGTTCAAAGTGGGTGTCCAAATCTGCCGCCTGTTTTATGTAGACTATGCAAATCACGCAAACGCGGTAACGTTAAATATGCAAAACAGCGTGCACACGCTAAACACTATGGGTCGTTTAGCGTATTGTGCATGCGCGTTTCGAACCCGACATTCCGTAAAGCCTTGTTCCACTGCTCACTAAGCTGTTCCACTAATTACGCAAAACTAAAACTGTCTATTAAATGTTAGTTGGAAGTTAGTGCTTGCACTTCTTTTTTTTTGTGTGTGTGAATTCTGCACGCACCTAAAAAGCTTATAGTTACAAAAATTCTATCATTTCCCAAAACTAGTAGCACCAAGGCAAGCCATGTTTCCAGTTCATGCATTCAAACAGACAAAAATTAATGAAAAAGACTGCACATGAGCCACCTAGTGCAGTAGCTATAACTAGAAACAAGTTGACTGACGCACTCTTCAGCTACTCACACTGCACTCAAGACAATTACACTCATCAGCAATATATAGAAATGGTTAATGGCCACATCTGGTGTGATGTTGAGCAGAACCAGCGCTGTAGAGGAACAACACATACTGGTTGCTTTAACGAGAACGTGTGTGAACTCACCACCCCCAGGGTAAGAATGTAGGCAACCTGTGCAGCGGGCGGGAAGTTTGCAGCCAGGAGCCCCGCGTCTTCTCGGTTGCACAGGGACTGTGCCTTGCTTTCGGCAACAATGAGGCCAATGATGCGACCCCCATACATGGCTGCCAAGGCAAAAAACCTGCACACAATTGTCCACGGGCCGTGGTAATATGATTGGTGTAAGCGGCCATGTTTACACTCGGTTAAAACCTAAGAAAAAATGACAGCTCTGCCCACAGCCATTGCTGTCCTTCCCACAAAGAAAATCGGCATAAATGTTCCATCCAATAGTGCTTACTCATCTTGGTAACGTCAAGCACTTCTTCAGAGTTTCAGATAGTTGACTTTCCCACCAACAAATGTTTGTGTCGCTGGTTTTAGGTTGGAAACTTGAACAACCTGGTAAGTTTTGTCAGGGATTCTGGCATCGCTGCTCAGTCAAACTTCATGTTTTTGATAGCAAGGACGATCCGTTAACTCTTGTTTCGTGTACTATTTACATTAGCCGAGAAAAAGCACTTACGGTTCGAGCAGCGACCAGCTAGCACGACTGTCTTTCACAAGTGAAGGGCAGGCGCACTGCAGTTCTGTGAGCGGAGCTGCCATTTTTTTTTTAAGTTGTAACTGAGTATAGTATTAAATAACCCGTTATTAAATAGGCTAGGTTAGGTTGTGTTAAGTTGATGCCAGTTAGAGCAAGAGAATGGATACCAAAGGATAAGAAATCCAGCCAAGGGCTGCAGTGAGTTAGATTGGGAGATGAAATCGAGCAGCTCGCAAGAATAAAATGGAATCAACTCGCACAAGACAGGGTAGATTGGAGACCACTAGGAAAGGCCTTCGTACTGCAGTAAACATAGAATAAGCTGTGGATAATAATAATGAGCCCCTTTGGGTAGCAATTACCTGCGTTAAATGTGCCCTTTAGAAATCGTAAGATGCACTTGTTGCTTCTTTAGAATTATGAATTAAGTGCATTGCTTAACACGAATGACTTCAACATTCTTGAGGTGTGCAGCCTCCGAGTCTTGGTCAGTAAACACTTTATTGTTATTCATTACTTATGGTGAACGGTTTGCTGCGTATGTCAACCCTTTTTAAAGCTAACACGCCAAGGATGAAAAAGCGCTTCTGACAAAGATAGGTTCACCTATTGAAACGTCGGCCAGCCTGTCTGAGGCACCTGTTCATTAAACTTCATTATTGCGCTTTGTTTCCATCTGTTGGCTGCCACCTTTGTAAGAAGCAAGCATACCTGGGGTTGGAGGTGATGTCATGGTACCAGGAGTCCGGGTACTCAATGGGGAACCAGTCGGTGCAGAGTCTGCGCACCTCGGTGGCATCGTCGGGTGCCAGGAACCGGAGCTGCACGTTGCTGTCACTCGCCAGGGGCACGGCTCCCAGCATGCAGGCTGTGCCCCACAGCTCGCCTGCTCGTCACACACACTGAAACACACACAAAGCACTCCGATATATTCCTCTATGACGGGGGTCTCTTGCTAGCGGCCCAGACTGCACATGACTTTCTTCGTCTCTCTTTTTTTTTTTCTTGATAAGTATGTTCCTTAGCTAAACAGACATGACTGGTATCAAGCAATCGGTGCCCAGATTTCAGTCACTCTTCAGATCAGTATCGATATGTTTCTTGAAACCTGACATTCAATCCCCTTAATAATGACCCCTATATGAGATATGGGAAAGGCCTTCTTTCAAATGGCAACGTCAGATCACATTTTGTTCCCCCACCCCCTCCCACCTTCTTCACTGTGCTAGCCCTTGCGGGAGACAATAGGCAGTTTTAGAATAGGGTAATAGGGTACACAAAGATAGCGCTCGTTGGGTATGATACGCTATTTCCGTCACCTAACGTGGGTACACAAGAGGTTAGCGTAGGAAGCATGTGCAGTGGCAACAAATGCAAAGTATAGCGTATGCAAAGCTTTGGGTATCCTATTCTAAAACTCGCTAATTTCGTGACTGTGGCCCGCTAGCTGAGGCAAGTTTGAGACCCCTGCTCTATGAGGTCATCAGCTATGTGGTCTCCAAGTGGCACGTTTACTATATTGTCACCAAAGGAGGGGCTCTTTCCAATCACATTATAAGGACTGCTGCTGATCATGCCCTGAAATGGTTTTGGTTGTTCATACGCAGGAGTATTGCAAAATTGGTTTAAAGTATACAGTTTAAGCACTTAAGTAGATGTCAGCATATATACAAGACTCTGAAACAGGGTGATCATAAAACTAGGTGTGCAACATGTATGCTTTGAGACCAATTGTAGCATGTTACCTTCAGTCACACAGTTTCAACTTTAATGTGCAAATAATGTGTTCAAGTTGCTTAATCACGTTCTTGCCCTTACCTTTTGAGAAAACTCTCCAAGACTCTGTCTCTACAAGTATATATATATATATATATATATATATATATATATATATATATATATATATATATATATATATATATATATAATACTTATTCATAATTGAATAGGAAGATACATGTATGAAATGTGGTTTATTAACATTATGGCTAATTATGGCATTACGGCCAGTCTTCGTCAGAATGAACCATTCTGATGAAGGCTGGCCCACCAGCCGTAACGTTAATAAACCGCATTTCGTATATATATATATATATATATATATATATATATATATATATATATATATATATATATATATATATATATATATATATATATATATATATATATATATATATATATATATATATAACATGGCCGATAACATGGATTTACGATGCTTTTACATAGCAGGATGGATACCTGATCGCAAGAGTAAGCCCATGAAAAACGCCTATCAGGGACGGATCTGCCCCCTTTCAGCACATGAGGTAGGACCATGGAAGTGGTTCTGGCGTGTAAACGCAAGAACGAAGACAGGATCGTACCTATTTGTAAACAACAACTTCTCTGCCGTGAAAACGACGACGCACGGCGCTATTACTACGAACACGTTAGCAACGTACGAAAGCGGTGCAAACAAATAGCACAGCTCACGCTCCGGCAGGTTTTCAAACGCCCACCACACTGCGATTATTCAGAGCCTGCGATCAGTGAACGACAACACCGGAAGGAATGGCCAATCTCCAAGCGCTCACGCTCGGTACGATGGAATGTCCTTAGTGCTGTTCGGAAGGCTGAAGCCATATTGGTAAATAGTTCGATGCACTGACCTAACCGATAAGTGGGTCCGATCACTTTTAACGGGCCGCAATTAAGCAACGGCAGCTCGGGAAAAGTTACAGCTGGGGCCCCGCATTGCGCAATGACTGGCATAGTGGTTGGTTGTGTACCGGGCACAGGTGCCGTGGTTGAATACTTACGGCTGCAGCGGAAGGCGACCGGCTGTTTTCGTATCATAAGACACGGCTGTGGGTGTAGCAGCTGGGCAGATATCGCGAGAGCTTGGCAGATGCGGACATCCTTAAACGACAGCCCAACATTGAGACCATTCCAAATCTCACCTGGGCCGAAAGCGACGCTACCGACACCTACGCAGAAAGGGAAACCCCCCTGCTAGCGAAACCGACGAAACAGCCAGGATTGTCATACTTTCCAATTGAATTCCCCTCGCTGCGATGTTTCACATTTTTTCACAACGTGCGAAGAACCGATTAAGCGAGAGTTGTGAATCAAATTGCTGCCGGCTACTCCGCTCGTGCAATTTCGGTTTCGCTTTCTAAGTGCGCATGCGCACAATTTTTTTGTTCTTGAGGTCGACCACATCTAAACGCGACTACGCAGAAGCTCATGTTTAATACATAATCAGTAAAACTATGATTGTGTTTATCGACACCATGATCAGACGTCATATAACAGACATTTCCCCCCTATAGGTTTAACGTCCCGAAACCACGATTATTAGAGACGCCGTAGTGGAGGGCTCCGTAATTTCGACCATCTAGGGTTCTTTAACGTGCACCTAAATGTAAATGCACGGGCCTCGAGCATTTTCGCCTCCATCGAAAATGCGGCTGCCGCGGCCGGTATTCGATCCCACGACCTGCGGGCATGGAGGAAGGAATATATGCGGGCCAGCTGTCGAGCACCATAACCACTAGACCACCGTGGCGGGCTAGACATTTCCCTAGTAAAGTAGAAAAAAAATAATAAAGTTTTAGGCCATGTTCAAGGTGCATAGATGACTTATGTATAAAAAATACGCTTGCGAAGCAATCTTGCACTTCCGACACAGGATGCCCTGCTTCGACACAACTCAGGGTTGCTGTGTATGCTCCCTACACGTTAATGCTACTAAAACTACATTATTCAAAAGTTTATTTGTACCTTCTTCATAAGTTTTTGGGAGAAAAGCTTTCTCAGGAAACGTGTAATCAGAATTCACTAAAGCCTCACACAGTTTCACCTAACTACATCACTAATATTGGCACTGGAAAATCATTGAGCCTTCATATATATTGAACAAACGGTGCACTTTCAATCGCAGCGAAATTTCTCAATTGTGAATGGCCCCTTCCAGCAGCTTGTGCAAATAGCAAATCGTGTTGGGACCCAAGGAGATTCAAAGTGTCTATGTGACACCAGTATTTGCACAACAGCAAGGTCTTAGCAAACATAGCACTCAAACATCTCTGCAAACTGAAACATACATAAAACACAGGAAAGAAGCCATCAGCACACATTGGATGCTTGTCAAAAGCCTTTTGTTTATTCGAAGGAGGCCGAGGGCAGTGTCCATGGCCACTTCAGTGGGGCTGCTCGACGGTGCGGGCAGTACCGACAGGTCGGTGAGCGTGCATCAGGTAGTCTGTGAACTCCTGGTAGGGTGATTTCTGCAGCTCGCGTTCCTTCCACAGGTCAGGGGTCAGGTAGCTGTACGTCTGCTGTATGGCCAGGTACGTTGCCTTGGCTGCACAACAAGGAAACATTTGACCGTCAGAAAGCTGGTCCAAACATTTGCAAGCAGCAGAGAGATGACACAGCCAGAAGAGTTGCTGTGCATCAATGTTCTTAAATCATATCAGCTGTAAAACTCAGTTTCGAAACCCAGACATGCCCATGGACAAATTTACGGAGGATGGATGGGTGGGGCTGCCCCTTTGTGAATGGGCGGCAGCTTACGCCACCTAGCCGTAACATATAACATATTGAAAGACTAAATTTCACTGCTGTTTTGATCTTAGCCACCAATCAAGATAACCTCCTCTTGGTTATTTCTAACTGCTTTTTTCCTTCACTGTCCTTAAATGCCAATGTTTGTGGAGGATAGCAAACCAATGCACCACCTGGGAGCAGTGACAGAAAACACGCTGCATCGCCTCGATCGCTGCAGTCTTCGCTGTCATTGTGAGAGTTCCCACGACAAGGATTAGAAGTACTTTCCAGAAAGGTGAAAGAGTTCTATTGCTGCAGTATCATGCGCAATGTGTAAGCCACAAATGTAAATGTACTGCTCGCTACATCAATGCAAGTCACTTGCAGGAGTGTTCAAAGTAACACGCAAAAATGCCATTAGCTTGTCTTTGCAACCTACATGTGGCACTGCAATCAAGAGACAGATTTCAGCCAATGGTGTGTCTGGATTTTGACATCTAACCCTGTTGATGAAGCATAATCTTGAAGTTTCAACTGATACATGGAGCCTATGAGAAGTTTCACATTTCGTATAATTGAAGTATTCTGCCTATGTTTTGCATGTCTACAATGGGCACCCAGCAAAAAAGGCATAAATTATCAGAGGTCACATAAGGTGATGGGAAAAAGGCAACAGCCTCAGAGTCCACCTGCCCAAAGAGAGTGAACTTGTAGAGCATGCCATGATTGCCAAAAACGGGGCACCATTTCGGACATTCAACTTTGGTCATGCAGGCGATTTTATCAGGGGTGCAACAGCCGAAATAGGATTTGGAGCAGGCGGCCAACGCGGCTTCCATTTCCCGCTAAAATTAGTGCAACTGAGAAAATTTTGAGGCTGGTCAGGCATTTTGGTGCAGTGTGGCGCAATTTCAACAAATTTCACGGTTTTGACTCAGCCTGGCGCATAAATACAGAATTGTATCGAACTGGCCCAATTGACCGAGCTGTTCCACCCGTTTTATCCAAAGGCTACATCAGAGATGTGTGTGATAAGAAGAAAGAAAGCTGGTTTTTTGGCAGAGTAGGAAATGCATTAAAAACAAAGATGCCAAATTTCACGTTATGTTGGAATTTGAGAATGTCCAGAATGGCAATCCTTGCTAACACACAAACAGTAGTGTACAACTGACAACAGCAAATTTACTATACGTGTGGTTGCATGCAATAAAAGGGCACTAAACAAGTATTGTGCAGATTTTTTCACACCCCTACCATGATAAAAATGTCAGACATGTGGAATAGAGCAAAAGCTGTTTAGCACATCCCACCTTTCAGTTGAAATGACCATAATCAAAATCTTATTCTGATTATGCACATATCTTGTGTGCCTATTCTTGCTATAATACCATGTGCCCAGTACTTCCAGTCTACTGATGACAAGGGCATTATTACCATGAAATAGCTTTCTTTATGATAGAAAGAAAACACAAGCAAGATTGATGTTATTATTTCGAAAGAAACACATCCTAAGAGGAGCACAAGTTGCTTAATATGTCCGTTAATTAGTATGCGGCCACCAAATGACCTCCAAACTTGACTCGCATCATGAACAGAAAGCTATGTGGAGCACCTTGTATCCACGGCCACATTTAGGTGAGCGCTTACCGAAGTTGCCCAAAGTGGCGGTGGATCCCCGCGCAGAGGTGTAGCAGTCCTCAATGCCAGCCATGTGCAGCAGCTTTTTGGGCACAGGCGCAGACACAATGCCCGTTCCACGGGGGGCCGGGATTAGGCGCACCAGAACACTGCCGCACTTGCCAGTCACCTGCACATTGTTTCATACCAACATCAATGATGACATTATGGACTGTAACATCCAGTTACATGGAAAGTCACAACCTATCTTGTAAAGCCAGCTGATCATGCAATGCACCAATCTACTATTAGTAGAGTCTGCATCTAGGAAAAGTGTTGCCAGTATCCTGGACACAAACCAAGGTAAGCATTATGACCGTGAGCACTTTTTCTTTTTTTTTTCTCCGAACGCGTGGCTTACTTTCAGTGTGATCGCACTAGCGCACACACGGGCACGTGGCGGCATCCTGAGGCGGCTATGGTAACTACACAGCCCATGGCATCATTTGTAGAGGGAAGAGGGAGCGATTTCTGGCTGACTGAGAATTGTAAATTCTAAGCCGCATGTCACGCTACAATGTTTGGCTCGCATGTTCTCGGCAGCATTTTCTGACCATGCTCAAAAAGTGTCGCAGGGCACTTTTAAAGGGGAACTCTGGTGCATTTTCAACCATATTGAGATAATGCAATTTTCAAATAGTACTAACAGTCCTGTAACAGCAAGGGTGGATCATTTTGCTGAGAGACTAATCAATTTTAAATAAGCAATAAACGATGAGTCGAAACCGAAACAGGGAGCTAAGCTGCTACGTGCTGGGCATGCGATGACGTCACAAAGTCCGCTACACGCCGCCACGGCTGGCCAGTGTGTAAACATAGCACACACGCTTCTATCACGCGAATAGGAAGCTGGCGATGTCATCTGACGCGGAATAAAGCTGTGCCAGCCCATCTCAACTTACCAGTGACGAGTTCAGCAATGATTGCAGCTACTATATGAGTGCGGAAGCATCGCCTTTTGATTTCTACTCGCCAGGCTGTGAAGTAGCTCACATGCCCCGCATCGATCTCCTCGTTGCTCATTATTGTGCGTGCAAACTGTGAGACCTGATGTCAATGACGACTAAGACGCTATGCAGCTAAGAAAACCGAACTCTGCTTGCGTTGTCACCGCCTCGTAGAAGAAAGCACGCGCTGCAACCATCCGCTGGGCGAGGCGGGGTTGGAAAAGAGTAGGCACGTTACGTCGCATACACAGGGTCGCCCGCGCTAACAGGCGTGATTCCAGAATTGGTTACCAATTTTAAAATTCGTTTTCTAAAGAACTAAATGACTTACGGTTGTATAATATGGCACATATCATCAGGGTACCGAAGACAACATATGTTGTAAGTTTAATTGAAATCGGTGAATATCGAAAAATCCCCGGAGTTCCCCTTAGCCAACTGACATGCGAACGCAGGCTTTCTGCTCGAGTGCTCTCTTTCATAAAAGTAGGTGTGCTGAAATGTACAAACTGATGGGCTATTTGGTATGGCACTATGCACACTGCAGTGTCAAAAAACAGTAGAGAAGATTATGGGATTCGGCATTAACAACCGAAGGCTTCGCTGCACAAATAGTCGGTTTTTTTTTTTTGTTGTTGTTGCAGTGTACACGGAGTACTTAGTACCAACATACAATGACTGCAATTTGCGAACAGTTTGGTTATTACATCAGTAAATCATTGCAAAGCATACCCTTCACAGCTTAGTAAAATGGACTTGTTTCCACTAGACAGCAAGCTGGCATACGATGCATTTTATAAAACCTTGAACTGACGTGGCATTTCACTGATTACTTAGTTGCATAGGGCACAATGACGCCAATTCTCACGTTTGATGCATCCAGACTTTCCGGCGCAATCACGCTTTGATGTAGCGCGACACATGGACACGGGAAGGCAGATAGGGTCATTGCACAGCACTACTAGCAACATGTTGATGACGTTGCTAGTAGCGCTGCGCCTTCTACTTCTACTAATAGCGTTGCTAGTAGTCCTCAAGTGCCTTCTCGTGTCAGTGATGAAAAATTCGTGAACACGGGGTATCACTGGAGCTGACGTTGCAGCAAGCGGACTTGTCTACTTTACGGCTGCAACTCCTTTCCTAAGCGCATGCATTCATATGCTTCGTACCCTCTCCTTCACGCCAAACAAATGAGGACGAGAGGGCTAGCTATGTTGATTTCCTATCTCATGCTTCATCGTAGACCTTGTGTATAGTGTTGTGTGGGTAATTTCCTTGAACTAATGTTTCTTTTAGGTCGCTGAAGTGGTGAACGCATGTCGCGAACGTGTGGTGTTTCGCGCTACATCAAAGATGTTCAAATGATTCATTAACAAGGCCACATTGACACCCTTGTTGGCAACATGCTGTACGATTCCAAACGCCGTCCCACCTTGCAAGGCACGGTGTGTGGCTTGCCGATCTTGTTTCCCCAGTATCCCCGACGCACTGGGATGACGGACAGCTTGGCGAGGATGATGGCACCTCGGATGGCGGTCGCCACTTCCTTGGAGCACTTGACGCCGAGGCCGACGTGGCCGTTGAAGTCGCCGATGGCGACGAACGCCTTGAAGCGCGTGCGCTGTCCGGCACGTGTCTGCTTCTGCACGGGCATGATCTTGAGCACTTCGTCCTTCAGAGAGCTGCCCAGGAAGTGGTCGATGATCTCGTACTCCTTGATGGGGTACGAGAACGGGTAGATGTCCTCCAGGGACTTGATCTTCCCGTCCTTGACCAGGCGGCCCAGTTTGGTGACGGGCACCCACTCCTTCTCGCCTTCCTTGCCGCGGCCACGACCGCGACCACGGCCCCGACCGCGACCCCGACCGCCGCGTCCACCCCGACCGAAGCCGCCACGGAAACCACCTCGTCCTCCGGCTGGAGCTGCGTCCGCCATGCTGTGCGCATGCGAGAGAAACACTTGTCAAAAATACTTTAGCGACAAACAGACGGCATCAATTTTCAACAAGCTGTGTACTACACTTTCGTTGCTAGCTCTTCGGAAAAGTGTCTACAGCAAGCATTAACTCAGACGGCGCTAGCCATTTAGCATCGCATTTGCGGCCGGTCTCATGCACAGAAACATGCGTTTTAAAACTCCCTACCTAATCGTTCACTGCGCCTAAGTCAATAACTACCACTTCCAAGCACACAGAGATGATGTAAAAAACCTCATCGAGGTACACTAGCAAAAATTTATTTAATAACAAGCGCGATTAATACAGATTATCGCAGAGAGAAAAAACGCATAACCCTCTACTTACGTTATTTCTTTAGAAAGAAGATTGTTTCGCGTTCTCGCGAGAAATTACGAGATTAGAAGTCGATGTCGATTATACTGGCGGAAGCCCGCCGAGTTCTTATGCGTAGTGATGAGTGCCAAAATCTACCGAAACTACCACATGAGACAAAAGATACGCACACAAACACAAAATAATTTTTTAGAAAGGCAACGGACCAAAGCAGGTCAATAAATGCGAATTTAAAAAAGTCAGTACATTGTGCAAGCAGGCATAGGGTTTCCTACACTACATTTTCCTACACTACATAACATGTCAACAAGCAATGCAATGTCCATGGTGTCCGCCATGGTGACCACTAACCTAGGTCTGGGTCTCCGTGGTCTGGACGTGAAGACTCGCCAGAAACGATTCCATGCTCACCACCGCAAAGTTCCCGCAAGAGTGCATTTTATGTAACGGACCGTTTTAATCTGGAGCACTGCCATTTGCGAGGTTTTCAGGGGAGGGGGGGGGTTAAATTCGAATTTCTCTCCGTCGATTTCTAGTTCTGAGCCGATGCTTTGAGTTGAGCCTCGAAGAATTGCTTTATAAAGTAAGCTCAGGAATGCAAGAAGATCCTCATATGCTCGGGGACATGAAGGAAGTCTTTCCTACATGCTCCAACCCACGGCATCCTGGACTCAATTAGGACGTCGCTCCCACTTTGGATGATTCTACAGTTGACTATAAGTATTTATAGTTTACTGTAACGATTCTACCGATGGCTTGCTTTCATAATATTTCTCATCCTGCTTTCTAACTACAATATTAATGAGAACTAACTTTCTGTTAGTTCTCATTAATATTGTGTCTAACAAAGATAAATGAGCCCTTAAAAATCATCTGATTTCCTTCTTTCTAACTACAAGTCACTCAAGTCGGTTCAACGCGGACGTGTTGCAACAGGTTCAACTTAAAATCAGCTTCGTTTAGTCTGTGCTTTTCAGCCGTCCACACAACGACATGGCGAAGCACGACAGGCATGACGACAGGACGAGCGCTGCCATATGTTTTCATCACTCTGTTTCATCACGTCGCACTCAGCTAGAACATCTATTCGCTCTGTCCTAATCATTATGACTTTCGACCATGCTTTTCATCCTAATGAATAAAATAATCTTGCTCAGACAGAGCATAACCTCGTGTGCTTCCACGAGCACCTAAACCAACGCTCCAAACAGGCCAAAGGCTTTCTTTACTGTTAGTTGTGGGCATGTGATTGTGGTTTTTTCATAAATTTCCAATCTGTTTTCTTTTTTTGTGTTCTAAAATTCCAGGAAACTCCAGGAGTGTTTTATGCGCGCTTTATCTCACCAACAATGCCTACAACAAACAAACACAATGACGCGCGCGCCCGCGCATGCGCACTAGTGTCTGTCGGTGCAGTTGACGGAACTCGCGCGCGGCTGTCCAGCAACAAGGTGCTACTGGTGTTATGTCGGTGGTCGAGAGCATCACGAGTGAAGCGCTCGAGCCCGCTGTGCGCTTGCATTTTTCGCGCTTCCCTTCACCGCGGGACGAGTGCTGACTGAACGCATCCATCGTGGCGGAATGCCAAGTTTCCTCCTGAATGGTGCAAACTTTGTCGCCGCGACGCAGTGACATCCAGCGACAGTTATGTTCGCAACGCTTCCTGACAGAAACAGCGGTGAGTTCCGGTTCTCGCTTGCGAACCGAACGAAAGCTTCGTCCGCTCATCGCTAAAAGCGATCCAAGCAAAAAGTCGCAAAATCAGAAACGTGTTCCGCGTGGGTTGGGCCGGGTCGTCGTGTTCCTCCGTAGATTCGGGTGTTATCGTTTCCCATTTAATAAGAGCACCCGCCGATCTGTGCATATCCCACCAAAACGTCACCGTAGTTACGTTTCCCATGCTTTAACTCAAACCAGCTATCCGCAGAAGCGGTTCTGAATTCGGGTAATTCGCGATCTGCGGTGTTGCTTAGCGCCCACAAAAGCTCGCTGTCCCGAGGGACCCTTCAAAACCGAAAATATTACAGGCCGTGCTTTCCTGGGCCCACGGCCAAACATTCCGCTTCAACGCGTAAACATGCGCGTCGGAAGGCAAATTAAAAACCGAAGCACGCTAAACAAGAGAGCTTGAAAAAGAGGGAAGTGTTTGCTTTTGTGGAGGAGCGTCTTGAGTTTCTCGGGGCCAGAAATTGATCATTCGTGGCCTTACCTCCTCCTTGCCGTCTCTCGTAGAGCTGACGGGCGGGTAGTGCCCATTCATCAGGCGTTATGATGTCCTTGTGGTGCATCAAATGACGCATCCAGTCAGCGTGTTTAAACCGTGTGAATCTGCCGTCCTCCATCTCAAAGTGTTCCATTTTTGATGGCAGGAACGCTAATCTAGGCCCTTCTTTGACAGTTGTTCGATCGTACGTGTATTCTGTGACAGTAGTGAAGATTACTCGAATTTAACAGAATCAGTTTAAGAGATGCCTGTGGGACAAGCATATAATTAGTTTTGCGTTAATAGAAATGCCGAGTCTAATATTTCATATTGCTATGAAATGCATCACAATATATTAGACTCTATTTTCTAATTTTCAAGTGCGTTTCTCTGCATTGCACACAAGCCCAATAATTGGTGGCATCAGACGTGGTTCAAACGAAGATGTCGTGCTAGCTGTGCATGCTGGAGCTTCTCTCTTTTGCTGGATCTCATCAAAAGAGCTGTATCTACAAGTTTCTGTGCCATAAGGCTAGCTAACTGGTCATACGCACCAATTGCAGATGCAACTACACCGCCGCTAGTTTGGCCAACTGCCTCACGATAAAGTTAGCTTTTACGCTGGGGAAGCAGTTCACAAGTTCGCCTTTAAAGGTTGTGGACAGATCTGTGCAGTTGGGCACCAAACTGTCTTCCAAAGGAGGTTCTGGACAAGGAAAGAAAGCTAGCTGCACACCCTCTCCTTCATTTTGCAGTGAAAGCTGTTATGAGATCACAACAGCCAATTTTGGTGGCGTAGTTGTCCGCTGCTGCCGGTGTCTGTAACCACTGTCGCGCACTATGAAAAAAAAATAAAAAATCCGGAATCAGGCGAGACTTGAACCCGGGCTCTCTGCATGACAGTCAAGTATCCTACCACAGAGCCACACTGATGCATGAAACTCCTTCACAAGAAGACCCTATACATGCATGCCGTTGGGCAAGGAATCACATTAACAGATGTAATATAGCGTGGTAGAACAGTAAAATCACACAATCTAAAGTGCATAACAAGCGGCTGGTTTAAAGCTACCCACCAATTACAAAAGGCTCAGTCATAATGCTTCATCGTCATCAGCCACATCGTCAACAATGTGCACATAATGCCTTACAGATGTGTTTAGAGCCGCAGTGCATGCACCGGGCGTGCAAACATACACAGCATACTACAGCAAGAGACTATTACCACGCAATATTACTTTCTTATAGATAGGGCCTCTCTTGTTTCCCAGCTAATGATCACTCTCCCACTCACATACCACTGTTTGCAGCATGTATTACCCGTACGTCTTATCAATGCTGTAGATAAAAAAAGTTATCATAAAAAAATGTTTTGTGGCATTTTATGCATTACCATTCCATAATTTGATACTCGGACCGGTAAGCTTCCTGTTGCACTAAAGAAAACAGTTACCATAAAAATTGTCAGTCCCTTTAAGTTCCGAGTTAGAGCAGCAAATATTAATTAAAAGGCAAAGACTTTAATGCAAAGCAAGGTCAGATAGACCGCGATTAGATTGTGAGTTACATTGTTGGGCTTGCGAAATGGGACATCTTAGTTGAACATCAGCATTCTTTGCTATGTCTTTCATGTTCTTTACCTTTGTCCTGTTATTGATGTGCTATTTTATCACATTGTACAAACTATAATTTGCTCATCACAAGCTTTCTGGAAAACAGTTCAGAAGGTCAAGAGAAGATAAAGGTTTGAAGTGATGAGAAAAACCTTTGAACAGAGAATATCATTGTAGCCAATGTTTCGTCATGTGGACTTGCCTTCATCTGGGGGTTGAAGAAAAGCCCACTTGTTGAAACGTTTCCTCTAGCGACACCCCCTGTTGAAAGATTTTTCATCATCACTGAAAGTGGAGAGGATGGTAGGTGCAGACCACATTGAGTTCCTTGCTCATCTATCCTCCCTGCATGAAATCATTTTTAATGCTTCCAGCTGTAACAATGGGTACATCCTTAAACAAGGTGCCATCAAAAGTCAGATTGCAGATCTCTCTTCTAGTGTCCTTAGCAAGTGGAATTCAGTTGTGCTGCTTCAGCTTAGCCTGCTGTAACATTACGGTTTTTTTCTTGGATTCCTCAGCTTGCCATGGGTTGTCGTCGAGGCCACTTTGAAACAGAGTCATGGATCTTGTGGAACCTGAAGTGAGTGGAGCATGAATTGAGAGTGCATGTGTCATTCAATGTGCAGTGCCATTTCTCATGGTGTACAACAGCCTTGCTGGCCAATCAGAACAGTACGAACAACTGTCAGTCAGTTTTTCTTTTGACAGGCAATAAGCATCCTGATGTTTGGCTACCTCTATCAATGGTCGAAGTGTAACCATCACTTCAACTTAACAGTAACTTAATGTGCACAGTATAGTGTCAAACCTGTTCTACATATCCTCCATAGATGCAGCTGTATTTTTTCAAATGTTGAACAGTCCCTCGTGACCACTTTGTGAACACTGAAATGGCAGCGTGAGCTTGTCAGAAGTCTATTACGAGCAGCAGACATAACATGCAAGGGCAAAAGAAGTGATTGGATACAGTCAGTGCTAACACGCAAGCACTTCATTCTGAAGTTCTTCACCATTTTCTCTTACCACGTAAAGGATTCATTGTGCATGCCAAACAGCAACGGTGACGAGGCAGCTTCAAGAATATTTTAGCATTTGGGTGGAATAACATTCACAGTATGTGACTTTATGCTATGCTCTTGTTGCTAGTTACAATGATATCTAACTGAAAGAATATGAAAGCTGATAAATAACATTTCAGGGGATGTGCTACTTCTAACTGTGGCTTAAAGGACCCCTGAGAGCGAGTTTTGTCTGCAACTTTTTTACTGTAATTTGTAGCTTAGGGTCTGGTAACCCCAGAATTCAGTTGTCAATGCTCTAACGCATTGTATAATTAATGCTAGCATCGTCAATCGAGAACAATTTTGCGTCAGTTCAAAACGGCCGCCTAAATACCATAGGAAACTAGTCCGCCACAGCGGGGGAGAGCCTAAGATCATGTGCACTCAAGCTTTGGTGTCATTGAAAGTGCAGTTTTCAAATCGGGGCTCCGCATGCAGTAAAGAATGAAACGATGCAGGTGCTTTGGTGTTGTTAAGTATGTGCCCCCCCCACCCCTCTCCCCCCCTACCCAGAAAAAAAAAAGCATTTCTGGCTGAAGCAGCCAGAACTACATTGAGAGCCACCCGACAACAGAACGAGAGGGGTGATGAACGATAGTCCTCTCCGGGTGCCAGTCGGGGTATTGTGCGTGCCCCACAAATATTTTCTGATGTCGACAAGACTCGTTTTACTCATGAAACGTCACATGGGGCCTCTGTCTACGTCATACTAGTGGCGATGTCGCAAGGTGCTTAAAACTCTGATAAGCGCTCACACTTACTTTAGAACCAAATTAAAATATCTTGAAGGCAATATTCGTTAGTCATAATCAATCAAAAGTGCCCACGCATGCAGGACTATCAAACAACGCAAGCATCTTGAGTTTCCAAATTTGGTGTCAGGGGTCCTTTGAAAAAAGACAACAAAAAAACAAAATGGTTTCATGCATCTTAGCTCACTCATCAGGTAAAGATTAATCATTTACACACAGCCGTACAAAAGATTAAAATGTAAAGTTCCAATAATACTGCCTTCTAGAATTTACCATAAAGTTTTCTCAGAAATTTCATTCACTTCAAAAGCGATACCAAGCCGTAGTTGTTTTTTGAATAAACTGCGGTTGGGTCATGTTATTCATGCGTCTTCTTTGTGTTTCATTGTTGTCACGCTAAATATTTTGTTATCCTATTTTTGTGAATGTTGTGCAGTGAGTGTTAAAAGTATGGTGTGTTGGCAGAAAAGGACAACACTGTCATCCTTTTAATACATTTGTCTTTTTTTAACCTTTACTGGGAAACTAGAGGGAAACAGTTAATCAGTTTAGGCTGATAAATTATTCTTTGAGAACTGCATTGTCACTAATTTCACGATTATAGGCTCGTTATTAAAAGATAAAAGAAGGTCGAATATTCATTTTGGAATTTCACGCAAAAACCACTGCACCTGAATGCCATTGTGACGTCGTGGATTTGCTATTCTTTTTTTTATTATTTTCTGTACTTTGCTCACATTGGTTCAATAAAATTTTGAAACACTTGCACAGTAATTCTGTTTTATCAATAAAGAACAATGCAAGTTCCAGCAAATGGCCGTCTAAGTCTACGACATCACAATAAGCGGGTGTGGGAACTTGAAGGGTGCCGTCCCCGCCCGTATTTCCGTTTTGTGCATTTTCTGGCTTGCTGAGTGCCTTCTTACAGCAAGGGTGGATTGGTATTGCATACAGGTACTTTGCTAACACAAGTGAAATCGTTTTTCTCTTTAGTATTGCTTTATAAAGCGAGCCATTACTGACTTGTTATTGTCTGCTTTGATTGCTGGACAGAGGGAAAGCCTACAGTTCTACATTGACCCTGGTGAACTGCCCGAAGAGTTGGCAGGTGCCGTCCAAGCAATAAAACAGGTACTGCTTTGATCTGACCGGTCTGCACTGCAGTGCCGCGTCTGCCAACCTCTACATAGTGAGAGACTCTAGATTAATGTCAAGCACTTGATGGTCTTTAACATGTGCCTAAATCGAATGACACAAATGTTCTCGCATTTTGTCCCCACTGGAATGTAGTCGCCGCGTCTGGGAATCGAACTCGTGTCCTTGAGCATAGCAGTGCTACACCTTACCTGCTAGGCTACCACGGCGGGTACTTGATAAGCTGTGCTAGAAAAATGCAATTTGCTGCAGTGCTCAAAACTTGAGTAGCGGTATGTGGGTCATCGAAGATTTGTCTTCTACCATTTCTTTAGGTCTGGATGGCATTATGGCATTAATCAAATTTGTGAACATACTTCAGAAATCTCTTCAATTTTTAATCTTGGCTCATGAACGGCATGAGCTATAACCGCAGTGAATGGTAATGTATGTGCACAAAAAAATTAGTGCATCTCTTTCAATCAGTCATGCTGTTATTGAAAAATAACAGCAACTCAGTGCTCGTCATACATGTTTCATTCATAAATTTAAAGCAAAACTGTTTTAGTAAGCTATAACACTTGGTCTCCTGTTGTAAGACTAACAGTAGGTTCCTCTTAGCATGGCTGTAAACGTTTTGGCTATTCATTCCCTTGCATAATGGTAAATGAGTATATAAAGCAACATAGATTTGGTATCATCCCGTAGGACCACACCTAAGGACCTGAACTCATTGAATCATATTTTTTGTTGCGCTTGATCAATGCTTTGTTTTGCATTCCTTTCTTTAATGCAGGCTGTCCTCTAAACTATCAGTTTTCTTATGTGTTCTGGATTATCCTCTTCACTACCGAACAAAAACGTAGGCACAAAAAAAGAGATGCAGTTTCCAAAACCTTATTTCATGTGGTTCCACAAGTACAAAAAAAAAAAAAGAAAGAAAGAAAAGAAAGACATTTCGACAAAAATTTCATTTTTCAAAGGGTAAAAATGGGTGTCCGCAAATGATGACTTTAGTTGCAAACATGGCAAAAGCACATTGATAAATGCGAATGCAGGCTTTCAGTGCTTCAAATATATTTTTTTAATAATTACCAAAAACCAATGGCATAAGTTTTGTTCACACTACTTTGTATGCAAAAAAAGTTAATTGCAAAACTTTAAGCAGTTAGACCTAAATAATTGTATGCTTTGTGTGATCTGCCAACCACTATTTTTTTTTTGTTTGCACACCAGCCACGAATGTTTACTTCGGCAGCTCATTGTTGGAGTATAGGTAAAGGCGACAAAGGCGCGAGTTTTCAATACACTGAGCTGCTTGCTGTTGTGTAATTTGCTTAAGAGGTCGTGTCTACGAACATGTATGCAGGTAGCGAAGAGGTTATTACTGTGTTAGCTATGTGCTGTGCTAATTATGTGATTACTGCCTGCGCCTGCTTGTACGGCCTGCAGTGTGTTGTACATGGAAATATCTGATCCACACGTTGACGACAAAGACAGTGTCGTAGGCTTCACCCATTTTGACCTTGCTTGTGCTTTGGTCTTAGTGGTCATCATTTTGCAAAACATTGCAGGCAGCTGAAAGCGTCCTATTTCGGTGGAAGAAGTTTCCCTTGCGCCTGCCAGCACCTGTCTTCGATCTTCCGCCCACCCTGCTCAGCTCTGATGGGGATGGCCGCAAGGTGCGTGCACAGTCTAATCCTTTCAAGCGCTACCTATGAAGAAGTGCCTGCAAACGCGTCAAGTTTGCACAACATTATCTCAAGGTGCTCGATATTCTATTACAATGAAAATAATGTCATAAAATATGTTGATTTGTGTGTTCTTCAGTAATTAATCTTAATGAAATAGCAATTAAATACCTATTTATGCTGGAGTTGTTCATGTTTTGTTTTTAAACAAATGGAATCAAATCTCAGGCTACAAATATAGAGTAATTTCGTTTTCGGGTATATTCATTTCGAGCAAACAGAAATTATGCTTTTACACGACTCGCGAAAAGCGCCATGTTAAACGGCTCGTCTAACATAGTTGTGCCTTCCGCAAAGTGATCACATGAAACAGTACACAGCAAAATGGAGGTAAATGAACACACATTTATGACACAGGAGGTTGAATTCATCTAAAGCACAGTATATCTTGCTTTTTCTTAGCCACTATTCGACACAACTAGCAAAAACAAGTGTACACCAATGCATGCAAAGTGCCAGAAGACGAGGGTCCTGAAATTTAGTTTTTAGTTCTTTATCGATTAGGATGAAACTCGCTGAGTTTATGCATGTGTGCAGACTTCAAAAATGCAATTATTTTTCTAGTACAGTATGCAGTTTTTTGAAATATCCTCCATTCAATGTGCCACTTTGGGAGCTATAGTTTGCTTAGAGTGAGAGAGTTACAAAGTAAATAAGGGTATCACAATAATCTTGTATGAGAACTGAATGCAAGAAAACAAGAATGGGTGTTCTAAACCCATTTGAACAAAAGGTATATGTTGAACATTTGTGAGTGAGTCTATGTCAAGCTGGGATTTCACTCACAAATGCTTGTCATGAGTAAAGGGGCACGGGGCGCGTGCCGGACAGCGCAAGGCGTCGATGGTGTGCGGGGAATGGAAATGTACCCGATGGTGTGCACCCTCGCCACGTCGACGCAAGCCATTGGCCGTAGAAAGGCGCGTGCCACGCGACCCGAGCCGAGGTGAGAGACCACGGAAGAAGAGTTAGTCATTGTCCGTTGGAGTCGTCGAGGAGCAAGGTGTTGCAAGCCAGCGTCGCACCCGCGACGAGAGCAGTAGGGCCCCGTTCTGGGGGCAGCGGCACAAGAGGCTCGGGAGGGTGGCCGTCGACCTTGGTGCCATCCAAGTGAGGCTCCCCGGGCTTGCAGCAGCCCCGTCACAGCAGTTCGCAGGGCACCTATGGCACTCCCACGGCGTGGCAAGACGACGGCGACCCACGGGCAATCACCAGAGAGCCACGTCGGCAGTAAGACCCGGTGGCACCAAGGGGAGGCCAGAAGTTAGGCCTAACTGGGAGAGACCGGTGTTCTCCGAAAGGAAGGAAACATCGGCGAGGAGGACGATCAGCGAGGCGTCTGATCGACGGCGACGGCCCGGAGACGTCGACAGGAGCTGCGACGACGGGACTGGGCGTCGACTTGGACCACGAACAGAGTCAGCGGACACCGCGAACCGTAAGAACGCTCCATGGGTATCGCGAGTGACTGAGAGGCCATAGTGGCCAGACTTTAGGACTAGAGGAGCTAGGCATAGCTCGAAGGTTTTGCAATTGTCCGTTAGTGATTGCGCAATAGCGTCGCATTTCCTAATGGTACTTTTTGTTGAAAATTTTGAGTGTTCATTTTCGTGTGCCGTGGGGTGTTAAAGTTTTGTTTGCAGTGCCACCACGGTCTCTCCCGAGTCTTTCTCTCTCTCTCCCAGATCCATTTCGACATTGCAAGCGCTCCCGAGATACGTGACAAAATAAGTGGCGAGCCTGTGCCAAGATTTTTCCAGCGTTGGGCCCAGTCACGTTTCGTCGGGGGTTGCAAGGATGGATATGGATTGGGACAAGATAGTGAGAGTCATTCGGGAGAATAAGCTCAAGGAGAGCAGGGTCTCAGGTTCATTGAAGAAGAGTGGGAGAGTAAGATAGAGGAGGGCAAAGCCGAACTTGAGGCAAGACGCGCCGATCTCGAGGCGAGACGCGCCGAACGCGAGGCGAGACGCGCCGATCTCGAGGCAAGTCGTGCTGAACGCGAGGCGAAACGCGCCGATCTCGAGGCAAGTCGCGCTGAACGCGAGGCGAAACGCGCCGGTCTCGAGGCAAGTCGCGCTGAACGCGAGGCGAAACACGCCGCAGTGTTAGAAGCTTACGCTCGAGAGAAGCGGGAACTCGAGCTTCAACTGCGATTGGCACAAGCCAAACAAGTCAAAGAGGGTATTGGACAGAATGAGAGAAGGTCCATAGAGATTCCATCGGGAGATATCAATGTGTCTGATTTTCAGAGTTTTGTTTCCGCTGAGCAAAGGGCCAGTGAGCCTGCTAGTGGTGCAGATGCAAGCAGTCTTTGTAGAAATGGGCAGAACAAAGAGGAATCAAGGGTTGCACAGAGTGACAGGATAGCAACGGTTAGTGAACTGCATGCCAGTGCTGTTGAAGAGGGGACGGAGGTAGAGAATGCGACACCTCCAGACAACAAAGAGCCAAAGGATAGCTCCCCACTGATGAGCATGTATGTTGAAGAAAGAAGTAGTCAGCGTTCGCGAGATGTGACAATAAAGAGTAAGATGAACGCAATGGCTCAGAAGCACAGTGCTAAACGCGTAAAAGTTAAGGAAACGCAGGCAGCTCCAGAGATAGCGAAAAGTGGTTTCAAGCATCAGGACGCAAGAAAAGATGCCCGAGCTGTGAACAGTAGACGCGTAAGACGAAGGAGAAAGAACGCTGCGAAAACGCGTCAAGTAGGTTGTATTTATTTGGATGCAGAGAGGGTCGTGCAAGAAACCAGGGTCGAGCATAAATGTAGGACGCAGTCAGAGAAAGTTAGGTCAAAGAGGCGTCCCGTGACGAGTAACGGAGGAAACAGCCATAGGGAGCACGCTACGTGGGCAAATAAGAACAGTCCTTTCAAGAATGAGCTGAAGAAAAAGGGCCCAAATGTTGCATATGGGGGGAGTAAATCAACGACTAGTGAGTCCCATGCCAGTGTGCCTGAAGTGGGCAAAGAAGAAAAGAACGCGATGCATCCAGGCAATATTGAAACCGAAGACAGCGTTTCGCTGAGCGACATGCCTGTTGAAAGAACAAGCACTCAGCGTCCGCGGATAACATCAGAGAGGAGTAGGATGAATGGAAAGCCTCAGACGCACGGTAGTACAAGCGTAAAGTTAAAGAAAGTGAAGACAGCTCTGAAATCAAAGGAACCTGGTCGTAATTATCAGGACGCCATAAAGGTGGCTGAACTTGTCAAGGGCAGACGCGTAAAGCGGACTAAAAAGAATGCCCCCAAAACGCGCAGAGTAGGGTGTAAGAAGTGGTATGCAATGAGGTTGAGGCTAGTAGTGAGAGCCAGGCATAAAAAGGTGGACGCTGCCTGAGGAAGTTAGGTCGAAGAGGCGTCGGGTGAAAAGAAACAGAGGCTCCGGCTTAAGTGAGCGTCCGAGACATTGGGTAGCGAATAGACGTAAGGAGAAACTGAAGAGGCGTCGGGTTAGAGTAATCAGTTGTAGTGAGCGTTTGAGAAGACATGTCATGAATAGGCGCAGGAAGAAACTGAAAAAGATGCGCAATGTGAAAAAACACAGGTTTAAGCATGGTGTATCAAAGCGGTGGCTCCTATTGTGTTGAAAGGATGCTAGGATTTGAAATAGGTTTTGAGAATATTGATGTATAACATTTTTTTTTAGTTGACCTTGACAGACAGTGAATTTGTGCAGATTTTTGAAGAGTCAGTGTGGCGTATTGTGAGTAGTTATTTCGGCAGGTGTAGAGACTGCAGCCTATAGTGTTAAGGACGATGAACTTGTGGACATCGCGAACGGTTCAGTGTAACGTTTGATGACGTGTTCGTGAAAGTGCGTGGTGTTCACCATGGTGCAGTGAAAGTAGATGGGACCATAAGAGAGGAGAATGCGAGTCAGAAGTTTAAGACATCATCAGAAGAGCAGAGGGCCGCAACCCTGAAGAGGAGAAGAAGCAGTTTTTTAAGAAAAAACTCTTAAAAGGGGGCCCAATGTCATGAGTAAAGGGGCACGGGGCGCGTGCCGGACAGCGCAAGGCGTCGATGGTGTGCGGGGAATGGAAATGTACCCGATGGTGTGCACCCTCGCCACGTCGACGCAAGCCATTGGCCGTAGAAAGGCGCGTGCCACGCGACCCGAGCCGAGGTGAGAGACCACGGAAGAAGAGTTAGTCATTGTCCGTTGGAGTCGTCGAGGAGCAAGGTGTTGCAAGCCAGCGTCGCACCCGCGACGAGAGCAGTAGGGCCCCGTTCTGGGGGCAGCGGCACAAGAGGCTCGGGAGGGTGGCCGTCGACCTTGGTGCCATCCAAGTGAGGCTCCCCGGGCTTGCAGCAGCCCCGTCACAGCAGTTCGCAGGGCACCTATGGCACTCCCACGGCGTGGCAAGACGACGGCGACCCACGGGCAATCACCAGAGAGCCACGTCGGCAGTAAGACCCGGTGGCACCAAGGGGAGGCCAGAAGTTAGGCCTAACTGGGAGAGACCGGTGTTCTCCGAAAGGAAGGAAACATCGGCGAGGAGGACGATCAGCGAGGCGTCTGATCGACGGCGACGGCCCGGAGACGTCGACAGGAGCTGCGACGACGGGACTGGGCGTCGACTTGGACCACGAACAGAGTCAGCGGACACCGCGAACCGTAAGAACGCTCCATGGGTATCGCGAGTGACTGAGAGGCCATAGTGGCCAGACTTTAGGACTAGAGGAGCTAGGCATAGCTCGAAGGTTTTGCAATTGTCCGTTAGTGATTGCGCAATAGCGTCGCATTTCCTAATGGTACTTTTTGTTGTAAATTTTGAGTGTTCATTTTCGTGTGCCGTGGGGTGTTAGATAAGTTTTGTTTGCAGTGCCACCACGGTCTCTCCCGAGTCTTTCTCTCTCTCTCCCAGATCCATTCGACATTGCAAGCGCTCCCGAGATACGTGACAATGCTCAACATATAACATTTGTTCAAATGGGTTTAGAACATCCATTCTTCGTTTTATTGCATTCAGTTTTCATTTGAGATTATTGTGATGTGCTTATTTACTTTGTAACTCTCTCAGTCTAGGCAAACTATAGCTCCCAAAGTGGCACATTGAATAGATAATATTTTAAAAACTACATATTTTACTAGAAGAATAATTGCATATTTGAAATCAGCACACAAATATACATAAACTCAGCGCGTGTCATCTGAATCGATAAATTATTTTTAAAAAAGTGCACCCCCAAGGTCTAAGCAACGAGTGGTCTTTTGGGACCTTCGCAAGTGTTCTGAGTTGGTCACCTGGCTTGTGCTAGATTACCGTTTTAGAGAAAATGACAAGTGTAAAGAAATCTCGTAGGACTTGAACATGTTTCCAAGGTGTTCTCCTTCAGCATTTGTGTTCTATTTATCTGCACAGACTCGCACGACCAGCTTGCGGGACGTGTTCACAGCGCCCAACTTCGATGAGGCCGATGCCGTGGTGCGGGACGCCAAGGGTCGGCCACCCAGGCTAGACCAGGCACAGCTGCGCTCCATACAGGACCGTGGGTAAGGTGCATTGTCATGCTCAACTATAGGTGGTGCTTAGAAGCAGGGGTGTGCCGCTAAATTAAAGGGAGACCCTACTTTAGATGCATATCTCTTTATTTTTTAGCAGATTTTCACTATACTTGTGCAGCTTATGTATCTTTATGTCCGCATTTCAAATATGCAGTTATTTTTTTGGTACAATCTGCAGTTTCTTAAATATTGAACATTTTGTTTACCTTCTTAAGAGCGAGATTTATTTCAAAACTGCGAGAGTTGTAAAGCGAATCAGCATAACACAATAACCTGTAATGTATACCGTCTGCTGTAAAACGAAGAATGGATGTTCTAGGCCCATCTGAACAAAAGTTAAGGCACGTTAAACTTTCATGAGCAAGACCTCAACTTGACATCAACTCACCCATGAATGATCACCGTTAGGAAATAAATCTTGCTCCTAGCAATACGAAAACCATCTAATATTTTAAAGGGGTCATGAAGCACCCCTTGGGCTGATTGAAAAAACACATCCTGCGGAAAGCTGACACGGCTATGAACTGCTCTGCCAAATATTACAGTCGTGCGCGCCGCGTAATGGCCACAAGCGGAGCGCGAAGTTGCCGTTTCCCCAGGCACCCTCTTTTCAAACAGAGGCCGGTTCTCACTCTCGTCGGTGGGCGGGGCGTCTGTCCGCTGTACGTAGCAAGAGACATAGCATGCTTATTGGCCGATAGCCGACGTAAATCGAGAGCGGCGTTCGGATCAGATGCGCTTCTTGCCGCGGGGCGCCGCCACTTGCCGGCGCCGCACTCCTCAGTACACGGTAGCCGCACTCGCGCAAGCGAATCACAGCGGGAGAGCGATCGCGTTTCATGACGCGCGCTGGCGTAACTTCTTTCCCCCATGCCATCCCTCCCTGTCTAGCTTCCAGTGCGCTCGCCGGCACGAGAAAAGAGAGAAAGCGCTGGGAGCGTGCGCCAAACCCCCGTAACTCCGCTGATTCTTGACGGATTCGAGAAATTTTTGCGGCAATCGATTCGGGAGGCAGTACACTCCGATACTGAGGCCATTAGATCATTACTTGGAAAAGTGGTTCATGACCCCTTTAAAAAATAAATGTTGTATTAGAACAATAATTGTATATTTGAAATCAGCAGATAAAAATACACCAGCTTTGAACGTTTAATAAAAATGTACTAATAAAAAATAACATGTTTCTGGGGCAGGGTCTCCCCTTGAGTTTGAAATTTTGGCCACAAATTGAATAGTGGTTGCCATTCAATTCATATCGGATTCAAGATGCAGCTATTTGAAGGACTCACATTACACAGCCTTTCATCTTTTTGTCTTGAATTGGGTAAGGCAGTTCATTACAGTAGACCCCCGCTGATACACTTTTCACAGCACTGTAAAAAAATAGACGTAAGAGCCGAGAAACTGGAAAAAATGAGAAAGTAGAGTAGTGGCGAGAAGCACACAATTTTATTTCAAACCTTTCGCTTGAAGAAATCGTGCAGCATCGCCTGGCTCATTTTCTCACACCCCGATCAGTACAAGGTGTCTCTCAAGCACCTGCAGTGCCATGTGGCTTTTGAATTCTGCTTTCTTGGTGCCATCCTGTTTGTCTATTTGGCACGTTGTAAGCATGGGAGCACTTAAACACCGAGTGAACACACGACCAGCATGGCAGCCCATAAGAGAGAGATAGGAAACGGCGAGAAGACCAGGAAAATAATTTCCTACAATAACCATAGTGATGAGTCCTCCCTGGCACCCAGTTGACGAAAACAGGGTGACTTCAGGCCACAAAAACTGATCTCGGATGTCTGTACTTTTGTAAACCAATTTTTAGCACCTAAACACGTCATAGACACCGTGTTTGTTTAGAAGCGAAATACAGATCTCGGAGGTCACGTTTCTTGTGGCGGGACTTAAAATGCATCATGGATGTCGCCATCACCACTTTTGATGGCCAAGTCAGTGGCGTAGCCAGGGGGGGCACACCGGGCCTGTGCACCCCCGCCGAAATTTTTTTCTCCCATGAGATACAGCCTACAAAATGACACTCGACCACACTTACCTGCCTGGATCCCATGTCGGATCAAGGGGGTGCCCCCCCCCCTCCCTGAAACAAATTTCTGCCTACGCCACTGGGCCAAGTCGATTGTCAAACCACCTAGCGGACCAAGCCAAGCCACGTGAAAAGTCTGCATGGCTGCCTGGGCTGTCTCGGAGGGCCGGTTTGCGACGTACAATGTGGGAAAGGTCCCACAGTTGTGATGTAACTGTGGGGTTCCCAATGCATTGGATTCTATGGGAGCTATGCCGGGGCTGGCCGAAAACGACATAGCAGCCCGGAAAACGCAGCACCCGGGAACGTAATAGCGGGATTCTACTGTATTTGGTTGACTTCACCATGTTTTCATTCCTTCAAAACGATGTATGGTGTGGTAGTTACACTTATACCCCTGTCACACAGGGCAACTTAAGTGCACTTTGAGGGAGTGCACTTCGCCGCTAGTGTCATTTGCACGCTGTCACACAGGAACGCTTTGTGACACTCACTGCAAAGTACACTTGCTGGCAAGTGCGTTCGCCAAACTCACTCCGCTGCGACGGAGGGCTTGCAAATAAATACGCTAATGCAAAATGCCGCGATCATGGTATTTTTAAACCACCATTTTCGTTATTAGGAATACTGTCATGTATTCAAACAAATCATACTACAACAAAGAACCTCGCTACTCTCGCCCTCGGGCAGTTTGTGGTCATGTCCGCTAGGGGGATGCGGGAGCACATGCCGTGCAATGGCCACGTCCGTCGCATCGCCCGTCACCACTATGCACCTTCTGCACCGGAGTCTGCCATTTTTGTTTTCGATTCGTCTTTGATATGACACTGTCTTGTCTTGGCTCACGATAACCAGTGATGTTATGCAGTTGCAATATTTACTTCATTTGCACGCAAAGTTTATTGTAAATTATGTTCATACCTGTAATACTCTATTAAACAGCGAGCATTGCCAAAAGTAACAAATATATGTTGCGCTACTAAACCACCAATAGCCACTGCCATCATTTCCAAAGCACACTTCTCTTTCTTGTGTAGCAGCGCGGCGCCAAAGTGGCAGTCTGTGAGCCTAATTGCACTCGCTCAAAATGACACTAAATTTGCTAGTGTGACCTTCCTCAACAAACACAACACTCTTAATATGTGATTATGGTCACCTGTCTCATTAGTGTTGGTGTCATAGAACACCAGATTTTAGATTTTAATTGTCTTATTTATGGGTAGTATGCAAACTTCCCCATCGTGTGCGGCTTCACCACAGCACACGTGCCTGCGAAGGTGGTTTCACGGCAAAGCGTGCCGGAATGTTGTGAAACCATCTTTTCAGAGGCTGCACGTGGGAAAATGCATATAATCATTCCTTTCGAATACTTCAAAAACTTTGAATACTACAGTTTGAGCTGCACATATAGAATATTGTAATGTTTGATTGAATATTTCCACTGATCGAGTATTTGTCTGAGCCCACTTGTGTAGCATTGCGATATTTCGCTTACTAACTTGGATTCCTACCGTTCTGTTGCCCTTCTGTGCCTTTACAGTGTAAGCTGTTATGAGATCATAACAGCTGGTTTTCATGTCGTCCGCCGCCCCATTGTCCGTCGGAGCTATCATACACAATGAGAAAATTAAAAAAAATGGTTTGAGCCAGAACTTAATCCTGGTATTCTGCGTGGCAGTCAAGCACTGTACCACAGAGCAACGCCAGTGCTTGAAACCGCTTTAGAAAAAGACCCTATACAGGTGCGATGTTGGGCAAGGAGTCGCGTTAGCAGGTGTAATATTTCACGGCAGAAGCACAGAATAGCACCATGCATCACACCATGTGAATTGTGTAACGAGTGGTTTCTTTATGTTGCCCACCAATTACAAATGGCTTAGCCATAAGTCATCATCATCAGCCACAACATCAACGAAATGTGCAGCTATGTAGGGGGCACACATTGCCTTACAGATGCTTAGTGGGTAAGTCACTTCCTTGCAAAATGATTATGTATTATGGTGCAGCGGGTACTTCATAACTGTACTTCCAGTGGGCACCTTAAGGCCCCATCTACACTAGAGCTCGAAGCAGGCCAATGTGGCAAAAGTCACTAAAAATCAGCTCGCTTTGTCGCCTTAGTGGGCGGAAAAGCAGGCTGTAAGTCTGATCGGCTTTGGACCGATTTTCTTGCCATGGCAATAGTGGAACACCTTTCCGCTCAACTGGATGCTGTATTTTGGCTGCACTAGAATATAAATCACGTGATTTAAGGTAGAATCAGTAAGGTATCAGAATCAGTAAGCAATCGGTAATGTAAGGCATCAGTAAGGTAGAAAGGTGGGCGAGTTGAAATTGATGCATAGTACTTGAAAAACCAGCGCGGAAACGACGGAGACGCACAAAAAAAAAAAGACACAGGACATGCGCTAACAACTGAAGTATATTGAACAAAGCTGAACACATGAAAAAATGAACACCATGCGTGCGCAGGATTCTAGGTCACGTGGAAAAATTTGCTAAGCATGTGTACCTCACAATCTAGCAGACTATTGGAAGGCTCAGATATACAGTCATAACACATAATTTTAATGAAGAAGGCTTCTGCAAGTTCCCGGGACCTTTTTTTAAGTTTGTGCTTCAAGATGACATGGCCTGCAATGAGCTGAAAGATGTGAGGTTGGCGTTCTGTTTTTGTGCTGGCAAAGTTGTTCATTGATGCAATTACCTGACTGTCTTATGTATGCCTTTCTGCAGGAGAGGTTAATTCTGTAAACAACACCAACAACACACCAACAACGCCAACACATGAAACGGTGGGGTTGCGATTAGGCTTGTGCGAATATTCGAGCACTTCGGATATTCGAACGAATAATACAGTATTCGAATTCGCTTCGATTCGAATTTAAATTATTGAAAATTTCGAAGTATTCGAAATGAACGAATAGGTGTATTATATTAGTCCGCTTGTAACCCGCCTGTAAGGTGGTTTCACTGCAGAGGAGGTTGCTATACCGTGAACACACTTTCCAGGAAAATCCGCACTGTTCGTTTGTAAGCTCCTGTAAAGGTGGTTTCACTGCAGTGGAGGAGTGCTATACCGTGAATACACCTTTCCAGGGAAAATTTACACTGCCGCGAAGCCCCACCTCAAGGGTAAATGAACATATTACCCTCACATCGATTCATCATTTTTCAAGTTTAAAAACTTGTTATACCGGCTTATATGCTGCAAGTATAATAAATTTTAAAACGTAACATATTTTACAGGTTATCACTTGCATTCTACCAAAAGCCAAATCCTGCTACTATTCAAAGTTGCTTCCACTTCCTTTGAACCAAAGAGAATGACATTTGCACATGCCTTGTTACAATTAAAAAAAGACGTTGCGCAGGTTGGTTGAGTCATGACATATATGCTCGTTTTTCTTTATAGTATGTGATATACGCTATTTGAATTCGATTCGAAATTATTCGACCAAAATCACTATTCGCTTCAAATTCGCTTTGAACCTAAAATTTACTATTCGCACAAGCCTAGTTGCGACGCTTCACCAAGCAATCAACAACCATTGTTCCTCTAGCCTTTTTCTCAATTGCAGCACATGACTTTCCTACTTTTAGGTTTGAGGAAAAAAGAACATTCACATGTCACGTTCACAGAAGGCATAAGGCTTTCACCTTAACAAATAAATATCAGTAAAAAAGCAGCTGCACTGCGTCCCTCTCCTTTGCAGAGAACTTGAGGTGGGCAGCCGAGTGTTTCCGGGATGCACCCATCGCTGGCGCCTGAGCCGGGCAGTGCAGAGCGGCCGCGCAGGCACCTGGCAGGTGCTGCTGCGGGACGTGGCACTGGCCCTGCGCCTGCTGCTAGTCACTGCACGCAACCGCATCGGTCACCCCCACTTTCTCAGCCTGTGGGCTTCAGGAACCGCCCTGGCCAGAGCTTCCTTCTTGCTCCTGGGTGAGTGCGCGACTTGCCTCGTGCAGTGGTTCCACTCCTGCGCCAACTGCGCCAGAGTGCGCCAAATTGTATTTACTGCGCCATCCTGATAATATAGACGAAATTTGCGCCAAAGTGCGCCAAAGTCTCGGGTTTGGGGGCGTCAATCACCGGCAGTCGCACGGCCGGCGCGTCAGAACATGTGCAGCTTGATCTTTGGCTGCCAAAGTCGCAACCATGGACCAAGAATTATTCCGCTGAATAAATAGTGCTCGCGCGTGCGTTCCGAGTAAGCCACGATGCCATGCACGGTGCCGACGCAGCTTCTGTTCTGCAAGTCGGCTCGTCAGCAAAACGCGCTCTCCGCAGAGGCTCGTGACATCTAGGCCTATCGGTAGCGAGAAAGTGCGACGGCGATTCATCGGCGGACGTCGTCTGCTCCGGAAACGCTGCTGATAGCTCGTTTCAAGCGTCGCATGGCACGTAAGGATAGCAATGTTCGTTAATAACTACATGAGTGCCGCTAAAATGTCTGTCACTTCTGTTTCCGGACATCGCGGAATGAAATCTGGGATCGCTCGCAATAGATATATGGGACAATATCGAATTTACCTTGCTTCGCGTTTATGGAAGAGCACGCGAACGGTGGAAACGCGTTGACACTTTTCCTCAGATATACTTTATCCATGGATCTTCATCCAGAACAGCTTTTTCGTAATTCCTTCCGCCAGCACGCGTCCGAGTTTGTAATCACTCTGCGGTAAATACCCCCCTAAAAGGCCCTGCCCTTTCGAGCTCACGTGCTAAGGTTCCAATTCGAATTTTTTACTTGCTTTTTTAAAAATGTCATCTCATTAGTAAAATCATATCTCCTGGTCGGAGCAGCCGCAAATGCGCAGCTGTCAGTAGCGGGCCCGTCGCTGACGGCCCACAGTGAAGCGGCTACGCCATGTTACACGTACGCCCCTCGCTTTCGGGGGTCAATAGCTAACGGTTAAAAAAAATTCAGTTTCGTTTCAGATCGAAGCAATGAATGCGATACCAAAAAATTGTATTGTGAAACGAAGTAAGACTAGCAGCTAACTCTTTTGGATCCGATCTCGCGAACTCAACAAAACGCTGGTTTAAGCGAATATGGCCCCTCCAGGAACCAAAGCGTTTTCTTGCTCTGAGTTCTCTAAACGCGAAGTAAGCGTTGAGAGCACAGCAAGTTTACGAGCCGTCGCCTGATGCCTCGAGATATCGCGCGCACAAGCGACTGCGCCCTTCGAACGATGCGCTCACCTCCCCCCCCTTCCACTCCCCTGCGTCCCTTCATGCTTCTTACGAAAGACGGGCGGGGCGTTTCCTCTCTGTTTGATGAGCAATCGACGGCAGGCCCGCACGCGGGAAGATGTTATCTCATGCGCTGTCCGTGCGGCGGAGACAGACGGCCGGCTAGTTTAATCTCCGCTTCAGCCGCGTTCGTTGCTAGCGCTCGCGAGCTTTTACCCGCGGCTAGAATGCGCGTGGTGATGTTATTAATTTGGACTTCATACGGAAAATTACGGCAACGGCGACGGCAAAAATCCGCCGAGAGTGTCCATATAATTGCTATCGCAAGGGTCAATGTACGGGGCAGATTTTGCGCCCCCCCCCCTTTGGTGATTTGGGGGGGGTCGCCCCCCCTGCCCCCCCCCCCCCCTGTGCGCACGCCTATGCTCCTGAGTTGATTTTTTCCATGAGATTTGCAATGAATCGAAATATTTCTAGCCTTTATAAGAGCCCCATAATAATACTCAGGGGCTTGAATGTTAATGCAATATGCTTCTGTATTGCACTCCATGATGTAAAATTCGCTGCTCCAAAGTGCTCTCAGATGCAAAATTATCTGCTCCAAAGTGCTCCAAGATGAAAATTTTGCTGCTCCAAAGTGCTCCAAAACGGAAATTTTGCTGCTCCAAAAATTGTTCCAAATCAGAAGTCCTCGGTAGCATCACTGCTCGTGTTACAATTGCCACACATTCGAACTTGCTTTCGAAGCTTAGGATAACAGAGAGCTGAGCTAGTCGGTAGGCTATCATGTTTAAATTAAACTGAAGATGCAAACACGGACGTCAGAGACTATTGACTTTTCTCTTGTGTCTGTGTTTGTATGCCCAGCCTTTTAACATGATTTTCGAGACTCATTGATCAATATTAGGTTACAAGAACTGCATAAAAAAAAGATAGAAAAAGAAGTCTTCATGTAAAAAAGGGAAACCTGCAAAAATGGTATGCAACTCAACCTCTGTTTAACAAATTTTGTAAAATTAACACACGACTTTGTTCTGTAAAAACCTTAAAGTTCGACCGTTTATGCAGAGTACAGTTACAGGCGATTTGTGATTTATGAGGAAAGGGGTCATAAATAATGTCCTAGTGTTTGGGAAGTCCAAAAATATAATTGAAGAGAGGTCAGGATTGAGCGGGATTTGTAGTCAAGGCCCTCTGCATAGCAGTTGAGTATTCGACCACAAAGCCATGCGGGTGCTTGAAACTTCTTCGTAAAAAGACCCTATACAGGCATCACGTCAGCCAAGGAGTCACGTTAACAGATGCAGTATAGCATTGTAAAAGGGTAAAATAACAACCAGGCATCACTCAAATTGCGTGACGAGTGGGTGGTTTAAAGCTTCTCACTAGAGCTATGCGAATAGCAAAATTTTGGGTGCGAAGTGAATTCGAATATTGAAGTGTGAGTGCGAATCAAATAGAATATTTTTCGAATATTTCTCGAATATTTCTAGAATATTTTTCAAATACTTCGAAGCAAAATTGCAGAAAAAAAAGTTGGGAGGATTCCTAAGCATACTTTTATGAGACAGCAACATGAAAGTGTTTCTTTTCGCTAGGTTGATGAAGCACTGGCGGGGTGGTGTTTCATATTGTCTTATCAAGAATGAGGCAATGTAGAGGTCGAATTCCATTTATGTACATGATTTGGTGCAACCAAAGTGTTGCCGACAACACTTTACACGTGATAGGCAAAGATGCCATTTCCTCAGCCTCTCCTCTTTCAACTTCTGTGGAATCCCAACTAATGTGGCGGACAAGGGTGTGCTCCCTTTAAGTCCGGAGTTCCAAATCTGCCTAGACGTCGATATATAAGAACATCTGAAATTTTGGATGCAAAAAAGCTTCGGCGTCCGATTTTTCGAACTCCCTGCCCAAATTTCATGCCAAAACCAAAACAGCATTAATTGAGCCCCCACCTCTGCCACACCTTTCATCTCCATGTTGGAACCAGCGTTTTCTTGAGTTAATACATTTGCGACCGTAGCGGAGCTTGAAAAGCAGCTTTGCCGCAATACGGGGGTGTGATGAGGTGAAGCATAATGAAAATCTAGGGACCACTTTCAATCGGACGTTGACTATGTCTTGGCAAAGTTCGACTGTAACGAAGCTTGAAAGGCAGCTTTGCCGCAATACCGGGATGTGATGAGGTGAAGCATATTGAAATTCTAGGGACCACTTCCAATCAGACGTTGACTGTCTCTTGGCAAAGTTCGACCGTAACGGAGCGAAAGGCAGCTTTGCCGCGATACCGGGGTGTGATGAGGTGAAGCATATTGAAAATTTGAAGGGGTCACTTTCAATCGGACGTTGACTGTATTTGTTTTTGGGAAGTTCGAATAGTTCGAATAGTAAAATTTCAGTGCGAATCGAATCGAATAGCAAACACTATTCGAAAAATATTCGAAATTTTGAATGTTTGCACACCCCTACTTCTCATTCATTACAAAGAGCTCAGCTATAATTCTTCGTCATCAGCCACAGCATCAACAAAGTGCACATAATGCCTTACAGATATGTAGTGGGTACCTTGCTTCTCCACAGAGTGATGAATGTGGGCATTGAGCATACTTCCCTACTTCGCAAAATTATGATGATTTATGATGTAGTGGGTACCTCGCAACTTTGCTTGCGGTAGTCACCCCAAGAGTGTTTAAAACGGGCTCTTGAGAGGCCGCTCTTTCAGCTTTTGCTGCGGCTGTGCTGCATGTGCCACGTAGGCCTGGAATTTTTTTCTTTTGTTGAAGGTTCACAGTGATAGCCCATGCTACGGTAAGCAAGTGCCATTTCTTGGCTCTTGAGCTGCATATGGGTTCTGTCCTACAGATGCTCTGGTTGGACTTCCATCGGTGTCTGCCACTCTGTTGGTGTCCAGACTGCAAGAGGAGCGGGTCAAGCACCTCGTTGCTGAGCTCACCATCGAGGTGAGTGGCTTCCTTTTATGCTCGCTAGTGTTCTTGAGCTGGCACGTTGTCAGAGTTGCTTGAGAGAGAAACATACGTTAGTTTACCAGAACTACTTGTGTCAACAGAGCCCGACTGCTGTTGTGCGCAGGCGGATGCGGAAAACCAGTTGGAGCAGCTGTGCCTGTTTGTACGCTACCAAATCAAGAAGCAGACATTCGAGAAGTGCCACATTGTGAGCAGCGTCTGTTGTTTATTCCTTTCTTGAAGTTCCGGCAATAATTTAATAAATGAAACCTTCCTTGCACAAGTTGTTCAAATTTGCTGCCCTTTCTTTTATGCATTTCACTGCAGTGAAGTTGATGCTGCAATACGTTTTATCATTGTGTTTTCAATTCCGAACAGGTATTATTGACAAGGTATAGTTTTATAGTTCATATAAATTCATTCATAATGTGTTGTTCTTTTTTGTCAGCAATCATTTTGTTTACATTCAAAGCCACAACCTGTAAATGTGTTTTATCATGAAAGCGTTGTCTCTTTAATTTCTTCATCCTGCTGCAATTCCACTTAGGGATGGCAGTTTTAAATAATTAATTGATTTCATTGCAGTCGTATTGGACTGCTGTTGATTGGTCACATATTAAGGCTAGCTTGAGCACGCTGCAGTGTACACCTGTAAGCAAAAGTATACGGACCACGGGAGCATGTGCCAAAATGCATTGACGCGCTATCTGCTGGCATGGAACCTGCTGTCGAGAGGGCCCCAAGAGCAGTGGTGCGCATGCACGTCCCATCATATATGCCGGCCTGTCCAGTAGCTTTGCCTGGCGTGGTTATGGTGCCCGTCGACTAAGCGCCAACTAGGTGTCGCAAGTTCTCTGCTCGGTCACATATGCACCATTGTTTTCCATAGTGGCTCCGGCTGGGCTGGGCTGGCTCGCGTGTTCGGCGCGTATCGCTTTGTTTTTCATTTATCACCATTCAATATTGCGCTTGGATATGCGGCAGCAAACATTGGTACTGTTTGCGATAATACAATTGCAGCTATACGCAGAAAGAAGCAAGTCATTTTGCGTGAGTCATTTATAGGCGTCGAAGAAAGCAGTGCTCCGCGCAATAAACGAAAAAAAAAAGAAGGAAAGAGAGCGATGCATGCTGAACACGCAAGCCAGTGCAGCTGCAACATAAGACCATTGCAGATGTGACAGAGCAGAGAAAGCAACACCCAGTTGACGCTTGGTCGACGAGCATAGTAACGACAGCAGGCAGAGCTACTGGACAGGCCAGCATATATCATGGGACGCGCATGCGCACCACTGCTCATGGGGCCCTCTCGACAATAGGCGCCGCGTCGGCAAATGGCACATCGATGCATTTTGGCATGCACTCCTGTGGTCCATGTACTTTTGCTCACCGGTGAACATTTGTGCAATATTGTAAAACAGTGCGTAGACCCTCTCCTGTGGAGAATAAGGCATGTCATTCCATGTTCTTTGTTTTCAAGAACTATGTCATGAATGAATGGCTTCCCGTGACCATTTCACATGTGAATTCCCCAGGGGGAGGAGAGGCTACCCACTGTGCCTTATGTCTACAAGACACCCAAGGGCCAGATGATTGACCTGCGGCTCTACAATGCCGGTACGAGCGATTACTGTCGGGTCATTCCTCACGCACCAAGTCTGACCTGTGCTTCTTGATGTTGACAGAGCTGCTGCGGAGTGCCATGCCATTTCTGGTGCACATCTTGGAGAGGGAGCTGCGTGGTTGGTTCCCCGCTTTTCGGGAAGCCCTGGTGGCCAAGCTGAGAGGTGGGCTGCATTTCAGTTCATTGCAATAAGCATCTTGGTGATTCTGTTGCATTAATTAATTAATCCACCAATGAATTAATTTATTATTTACTTCTTTACAACGCTCTCAAGTTGGCCTGGCTATCACAGAAGAGAATGTGTAAACAAGAAACAAGATATTAGTTGTTTCCAACCAAGAAAAATGTTGGCTCCACCTAAGCCATTGCTGTCCCTCCCACAGAGAATTGCTCCATCCAATAGACGCTTACTCATTTTTGTGACATTAAGCACTTCTCGAGTGTTTCAGATAGTGACTTTTCCCACACCACACACGTGCGCACGCACATACACACACACACGCTTGCGCGCGCCACACCACACACACACACACCACACACACACCCACACACACACACAACACACACACCAACAACACACACATTTGTGTCGCTGGCTTTAGGTAGGAAACTTGGAACATCCTGGTAAAATAAGGATTCTGACATTGCTGTTCAGCCAAACATAATGTTTTATGTAGTAACGACGTACCTTAACTCTGAATATTCACAGTACAGTAGACTCTCAGTAAACGGAAATCTGTTAATGGAACTGCTGCTTAAACGGAACAACTGCATCTATATAATTGGTTTCATACTTTGATTCTGCACTCCCGTTCATCTCTCAGTAAACGGAACTCCTGTTAAATGGAACACATTTTCTTGGTCCCTTCAGGTTCCGTTTAATGAGAGCTTACTGTATTTACATTAGCCGAGAAGAAGTACTTACGGTTCGAGCGAAAACCAACTAGCACTACTTTTACTGGTGAATGGCAGGCGCCGTGGTTCTCTGGGCGGAGCCTACATTTTTTCTTAGGTCGCAACCTAGTGTAGTAACTTCTAAAAAATTTTAATGCATGGAGTGGTTGTAACTAACAAAATACATATAGAAGAGTAAGACTTCATCAATGGAATACATCATGGGTTCTCAAACTGGGTTCCGCGGAACGTTCCGTGAAGGGCATTTTAAGGTTCCGCAAGCAGTCACAGCGAATGCGACCCGCTCTCGTTTTACCCCCATTAGCACTTAATTTATGACTTTGACAAGAAAATTTGCAAGAAATTTTGCATTTAACAAAGCCATCACACGTCGCATCCGCACATCGGGCGTCTGCGGGTAGCAAGACGCACGTGGTAACGGCACTAAAGACTTGTTTAGCGTGCGCCATGAAGTATGTGTTTTGTGGACCTGCAGTGACAGTGCGCGGAGCGCTGGTAGGTAATTTGTGCTCGTGAGCTCAGTTCGTAACATGTGCGCGGGATCAGTTCGGTAATTCTGCAAGCCGAGATGTAGAAGATATTGGCTGTTCAAACAATTAATGGCCACGTGGGGCACTCTGTGGCTCATGACGTGTTGGCGTTCACATGGCTCAGTTCTTATAGACGGCTGATTTGCCACTGCACTATGTCGGTTTTGTAAAGAAAACGCGCAACAAGCGCTTTTGAATTGTGCAAGAGGCATCACTTCATGCCAGCTGTGGGCTACATGCGCATTTAGGCTTAGCCTTACGACTGCTGTATCGATGGCTGTTTTACAGTGCGACTGGCATGGTTTCTTTTTTTTGTTATGCAAAATATAAAGCAGGCTTTTGTATGTCTGATGCTACGTTTGCGTGAACACGCATTGCTTACGGCATGTGGTGCCTGAAGCGTACAGTGTATGGTCGGCAGTCGCTTTACGTGACTCGCGGAGAGGCATGGGAGGGGGGCAGGGAATCGCTAGCCTATCTATTTAAATGTAAACATTTCGACAGAAGTCTGTCTGGCTGGGTGGAAGAATTAAGAAGTTGAAATACCTCCAGCCACAAATTCTTGGAGGAAACCCGACGTTTCGAGACCGGCTTGGTCTCTTCTTCAGGGGTGACTGTGCTGATCAGGGAGGCTTTGTCGCAGCTTGTTTTTGGCTCTGCCTTTCTCTTTCCCCCACGTTCCGGAGGCCGTGCACGTAGATCGGAGGCATTGTTCCGAGGGACCGGTTCACATTCGCAACCGGTCTCTCGGAACAATGCCTCCGATCTACGTGCACGGCCTCCGGAACGTGGGGGAAAGAGAAAGGCGGAGCCAAAAACAAGCTGCGACGAAGCCTCCCTGATCAGCACAGTCACCCCTGAAGAAGAGACCAAGGCGGTCTCGAAACGTCGGGTTTCCTCCAAGAATTTGTGGCTGGAGGTATTTCAACTTCTTAGCCTATCTATGCATTATCACGAGTTCCATATCAACACCGATGGCCGTTGCGATTAAAGATAACAGGCCACTGCGACGGCTTTAATACTGGGGTTGTGTGCATCGAAAAGTGTCATATCAGCCCCTGCCCCCTCTCCACTCATTCAGATTTTTCTCATGCTAAATGTACATGAAAAAGTTAGGGGTTCCTCAAGGCGAGAAGGTTTGAGAATCCCTGGAATACATAGTGGTGAAGCCAATTACAGAAATGAAATGCGTTTTATCATAAAGTTGACTCCATTGTGCGTTCATGTTCATAGTGCAACATTCAAGAATACATGCACACGAAGAAACGATGTAGAAAGGATGGAGTACTGGACAAGACAGCTTGTTGCACAGATGTGTGTGGCTGCAAAGAATGTACACGAGCGAGGGCCAAAGCACCCATTTTTACAAATATCTTGTATAAGAGATATCTACCTCCTCTAAACAAACCCAAGTGTATGCTCAAAATATAGAAAGCTGATGTAGCTGTCAAAGGGACACCCACGTGACTCTCTCCGCTGCTTGCAAGTACTTTGCTCATATTCTCATGAGCATTTGTCCTTAGTACGGTATGAAATACTTATGACACTCAAATAGAATGGGAAATTTTTAAAAGAAACTGCTCTATTCGTAAAAGTTCACTTGTTCCACACAGTAGCGCTGCCATTATGTTTGCATTGGAATTTACAAGTGTGTTTTCATAGTTGCAAGCATGATCTTAGACAAAGGTTCTTAGGTGAGCAAGTTGGTTCATGAACATTGTGGCAGAACAGTGCAGACAACGGGACAAAGAACATACAGGACACAGCGCTGACTATCAACTGATTTTTTTATTGGAAAGGCAGAGAATATATAGGCAGGCAAAGAAAAATCGAAAAATGGCACAAACACTATTGAGTGACTCGGCCAGCCGGCAATACTATCAATTTGGATAAGGGTTTTCAAGATGCGGCAAAAGCAGATTTTATGAAAACTTAAACACGAGCAAAAAATGGCAAGGAAGGACCGTGACTTGGCGGTCGGTGCAAAACTGTGTTGTCGCACCATCAGTAGCACTCTTTAGCAAAGAAATTAGCTACCTTGAGCCTCAATTGTTATTACTAAGCTTGTTGTCACATGCTTTTGTTTTCTTGTTTTTTTTATTGTTTGTGGTTGCAGTTTTCTAAGCTTGTTGTTACTTGCTTACAAATCTTTTTTTTTTAGACTTTCGTGCTTGGTTTTTGTTGATTTTTGAATGTCCAGTTTTAGCTGTTTTAATCAGTTTTGTACCGACCACCAAGTCATGGTCCTTTTTTTGCCATTTTTTCCTTGTGTTTACGTTTTCATGAAATCTGCTTTTGCCGTATCTTGAAAACCCTTATTCAAATTGACAGTATTGCCGGCCAGCCGAGTCACTTGCTAGCATTTGTGCCATTTTTCAATTTTTGTTTGCCTGCCTATGTATTCTCTGCCTTTCCAATAAAGAAATCAGTTGATAGTCAGCGCCGTGTCCTGTATGTTCTTCGTCCCGTTGTCTGCGCTGATCTGCAACAATGATCTTAGAATTGTGACGTGTGTGTTTGTGTTGGTGTTCATTTTATAAATTATTTTTCATATTTGCAGCAAAGAAGCTGTCTGACTGTGACATTGAGAAGGTGAGTTCTTTTTGTAGCCTTGATAGAATTGTCAACATCTGGTATGAAGTTCTACATTGATTTCTCTGTGATGGTCAATTGTGCGAAATATTCGTCTTTGAAAGAGTTAGGCGTGCAGACAAGAACATCAGTAAAGTGTAGTGACTCAACCATTGTCTGTCTTTCCCTACTTGTAGTCCCTGTCTGCATGCCTAACTTTTTCTGTCGCAAATCGTTGGCACATGTTTCAAGGGACGAAGATACCGGGACGCACATTTTTTTTCTTCAGGAAGCTTGAACATTACAGTTAGACGTGAAACCAAAATGACATTCACGTTAGTGGGAACTGGCTGGCATCATAGTTCATGTCATCATTGTTGTCATCGCAAAAGGGTCCATGTTTTCTGGTTGTCACGTTCTGTGGTATGACATTCCTTACAATGTTATCTACAAAGACGTCTGGTACTATTGTGCAAGTTGTATGAAGGTGTTGTGATGGTGCCATCGTAATGACAGAATAATGTACGTATGGCTTACTCCGACTCTGGCTTGGCCGAAAACATGGTCATGGCCATGCAAGGGAAGCTTCTTCATATTGACATATTCCTAGCAAGTCTTGCCTGCTTTTAACCATCTGTATGTTTACTTAAAATGACACCAAGTAAATGATGAAAGCAGAAATGTGAAATTAAAATTGACGCACGATGAGTGAAGGCCACATTGCTCTTCCTCCAAAATTTTTTTAGTCACACACGGGTAGTGTTTTTCACAAATACATAACTGTGTCTACGTTGATTATTCTTGCACATTCCAACACAGTAACAGAAGAAGGCTAGCATTTTGTGTTCTGTTTTAACACTGAGTAAATCAGTGTGAGAGAGAATGAATACGCTCTGCAAAAACACGAGGACCAGGAGGATACAGCAGTGTAAACTATGAAATGAATTTTATTTGAAGAAACATAGATACTTATACATGGAACAAACTGGCATCACCATCACGTCGTCATGAAGCCTCTAATGCGACATAAAGGCAATCTCTTTTTCCCGCAAGTGCCTCTGATGCGCGGCTAATGCACATGTATCCTGTGTATGCAATGTAAAAAGCTTTCAGGATCTCCCTCTCTAATCTATCCCCAGAGCGTGCCAAAAAATTTGGCAGTGCAACAGAGCCCTAATTGTCAAACTTTTTTAAGAAAGATACCAATCTAAGGCCAACCATTCCCATGCATATTGTGCTGTTCTCGATAATTGCTCTGCGATGACAAAGGTTCTGGCTGTTCTTCGTGTCAGCTCTTCTTGATGTCGTGCTTGCAGCAAGCCAAAGTGGCCGTGCAGGACGAGTACGTGCGACGTGTGTCGGAGGCGGTGGGTCGTGACCCGGCCCTGGAGAGCCTGGCGCCAGGACTGGGTCAGCTGCTCGCCGAGCAGGCCCAAGCAGCCGTGCTCATCCAGCGGGCTCTGGACGTCGTGCACGACAGAACTGCACACTACGTGGCTCAGGTGAGCACCACTGCAACGCTTGGGTTTGAGGCAGAAAAGCCTTCGTGTGCAGTGCAGTCCACTGTTAAAGGGAATGCCCCAATGCGTGGCTCTCACTGTGCTAGTGCTCTAATATCAGTGTACAACCTAAGAAAAAATGTCGCCCCCACCCAGAGTTATCGCTGTCCCTCCCTCGGAGAATTTGCATAAATGCTCCATCCAATAGCACTCACTCATTTTCATGACGTCAGGCACTTCTCAATTGCTTGAGGGAGTTGTTTCCCATACAGACACACACTTGTGTCACTGGTGTTAGGTTGGCAACTTGAACATCCTGGTGAATTTCATCAAAGATTCTGAGATCGCTGCTCAGCCAAACGTAATGTTTTAGGTGGTAGCAACAAACCTTTAACTCTAAATATGTGTAGTATTTATGTTAGGTGAGGAAAATTACTTACGGTTTGAGCGGAAACCAGCTAGCACGACTGTCACAGGTGAAGGGCAGTTGTGGTTCTGTGGGCAAAGCTTATATTTTTTCTTAGGTTGTAACCGACCATAGTTGCAAGTGCCCGATGAAGCCTTTTTAGTAGCTTAATCTGGCACCTGTAGTGGATCCGGTGGCAGGGGCTTTGCAATCCCTTCCTGGCCCTTGCAGGTTTCAGTTACAGACTGTGTGTGTGGTCAGGGTGGGTGGGAAGGGGGGGCGAAAAGGTGGGCAGACTCACCTTTCCTTAAACAGTCTCTGAATTGGCCTCGGAAGGTTTTTGGCCCTCTCGTTTCTTTGCTGGTGCTCATTTTGTCAGTGCTGTCCTTGTTCACTTTTTTTTTTTTTTTTTTTTTGCCAGCGCTGTAGCTTCTAGCACCAGATGAAAGCAGATCCATACTTTCACTTTTAAAGGGGCGTGGGGGTAGGGCCTTTCCTTCTTGCAAGTTCTTAATGCAGCCCTGTTTCTTGCTCGCTCAGGAGAAGGAACGACTACAAGAAGAGTTTCCTGTGCTCTCCTTGATTGGACCATGGTTGCGCAGTCAGCTTCATGAAGTTCAGGTAAGCACCATTGATTGCACACTCCTGATTATTGGGGACACCCACTCATAGTGAGATAAGCTTCACGTATTGCGCGAGTCTTTCTACAGTATCACCAGCACTCTGTCATATGTGTTTTGTTTTGCTTCGTTCCTCTTAGTCGTTTTCCGTGTTAGTCACGTCAAGGTGCGTTACTAGCTCGCCCTGAAAACCATCTCTTTAAAATTGGAAGATTCGGAGTTCTCTAATCCTACAACATGCGATAAATGTAACGATCTTAGTGATATGCCTTGGTGTTGCTCCATGTTACGCAGCAGCAAGGACAACACACAAGAGCGGTGGGACACAGCTTTACGCAGTCTTACATTAGAAGAGCAGCTATGGGCAGTCCAGTGGGACCGCAAAGCGGCCGGAAGGCTAGGCTTTTAGGAAGCGGTCTGCTTCAGGCTATAGGAAGCTAGCGTGACCTAATGGACCTCAATAAAGTTTTTCCACCGATCCATCCATCTACCAGACTCTGTGGAGTGCGTCTGACCAGTGCTTTCGCAGACCTATTGATATCAATCTCTGGGTGACCGCAGTGCCAGCTGGAGCGCGAGCACTGCCTGGAGGCCCACGAGACAGCACTGGCCTTGTGCAGGGAGCGGGGTCTTGCCCAGGCAGCCTACTTCGTGGCACGTGACCTGTCCTTCTTGCGCGAACAGGCCCCTGCACTGGCAGCCGAGCTGGCGCGGCTGCGTGCTCCCACCCGGACATTCACCTGGCAGACGCACGTGTGGAGGCCCTCACAGTGGCAGGTTGGTGCAGCATCGGGCTTGCCATTTTGCCTACTGATGTCGTATTATCCCTTCTCTCTTCTTGTTGAAGGAAGTATTTAGGACTTTCAAGCGGCTACATGCAAAAAATGCGTTTATTTCCCGACGTTTCCTTCTTCAAGGGGAGTGACAACGGAGATGTCGAGGTGGAACCTTTGAGTGCCTTTCATAGTTGAGGAGGGGAGAAGGTGCTTGTACTTTGATGTTGAGGGTGTTGAGCTCAACACCTTCAACACCAATGCAGAAGTGTCTTTTCTCCTCCGCACCTTGACCATGAAAGATGCTCAAAGGTTCCACCTCGACATCTCCGTTGTCACTCCCCCTGAGGAAGGAAACGTCGGGAAATAAACCCCGTTTTTGCTTGGAGCCACTTGAAAGTCGTAATTAATTAGTGCAGCTAGACAGGCAATTCTGTCAAAATATTCAGCTTAGTGAAGAAAGTGTGTGTGGAAATAAATGCGGCTGTTTGTCAAGGTTGGGATGAGTGCTGAAGGAAACTTGAAAGGAAACGTTTCTTTTTTTGCTTGCATATATCAACTGAAGTTTAATATGCTGAAGAATACTTTGTACACGGCTCACCTCCTGATCTTTCTTCATGCCTGCCGATGCCTGTTGTCAGTCAAACATGTATAACGAGTTGTTGGTTAATTACCTGTCACCGTCAGCAGCATGTAACGAATCCATGTTTACGATAAACATCAAATATAATAACAAAAGTGTTTTCATGTCAGATTTGACACTGTTGTGATGAGATTCAACTGTGTAAGAAAAAGAAAAAAGAATTTGCACTGTGCCTTGGCTAGAATTGAATGAAACTTCATACCTACAGAGTGTGAGACAGTTTCTGCAGCTTCTTTAAGCAGGCCAAATGTGGTCGAGAAATTCCTGAATGCCCCATCAAATGGGTATTTGTATTTCTCTGTAAGTTACGCTGAAAGGGGCCATTGTCATGCCTTGCCCCAACCCATGTCACAATTTGGTAGAGGGTCAACACCCGTTTCACGTTTGCTGTTGTATGTTCTCTACCTACAAGGTCGAATAAATTATCCCTTTGTGACACGGTGCCCTCATTTGAAGATGCGACTTTTGCCATTTCTGTGCACTGTTGGCAAGGAAGAGAGCATGAATAGTGAGTAATGGTAAATTACTCTTTATTGTTGCCTAAAGTGCCTTTATGTTACTTGTAAGCAAAATGTTTTGCTACACACGATCGCTTTAGCATTCGGATGCGGGGTGTTTCGGCAGGGATTTCAAAATGTTTTTTTACCTTTTTGGTAATCCTTGCTGCCAGCAGATAACTATCGCATGTAATTTGAGTGGGCCATTCAATTCGGTTTATGAAGAAATATAGCATGACTGACTGTACAATAATGAGGTAATTGTTTATGGTGTAATTGTATTTAATTGCTGTAAAATACATTGTGATTTATTCTAATGCTTGCACTTGCATTAAGTTTCGTCTCCAGAACCTTGGCATCAAATTATGTAAATTTCATGCGCTTATAGACAGTCGATCATAAAGAGTGTTGCAAAGGGTAATGTGCTTCAGCCATGTGTCATTTCGAGGTGTCGCCACTGCAGGTGCGGCGTGTGGGTGGCCCCTCGGGCCCCGAGCCCCCGATGGGTGACACCCTGCTCCTGGGTGAGCGCCCCACGTATGTGGCCGAGAAGCAGTGCACCCGGCTCACCTCCACCCGGCTGCCCCTGTGGCGCTGGGGCAATTTCTGCCACCGGGTCTGGGCACACACCTGCAACGCCATGTTTCTCCTTGGGGTATGGTGTGCCTGCTGCCTCTGTCTACACTCTGTTCCTTACGTAGCAGTCGGTGCTGTGGAGGTTACCGTAAAATCCCGAGCAGGTGCCCCCCCTACGGTGAAAGGTAATCTGACAAGATTTGTAAGGGGGGGGGGGGGGCATGCTCGGTCATGGATCAAAATTCAAGATGGAGGTGGAAGAACCGCGTGCGCTTCCAATGAAATGCGTTATTTAATAGGCATGCATTCACTGTCATTATTAGCCCTCGTCAAGGAAAAAAAAAAAAAAAACACTGAATGAAGCAGTGAAAATGGTGGAAGGGCGGGGGGGGGGGTCACTTGCTTGGTCATTGGCAACATATTTCAAATCTTCAGAAAAAGAGAGGGGGGTACTTGCTCGGGTAGGGACGCTTGTTTGGGATTTTACGATATGCAAAAAGTTCGGTCAGCAAAATGTGCAACTCCATGCGTCTCACAGCCGTGTTTCTTCATTGTAAGTGCTCGTGCGAGCAGAGTAAGAGCACGCCCGTCAAGCATTGCGGCGCTTGTGGAGATAGGTTTGCACTAGGCTTACCTACGAGCGCGACCGTGTAGGGACGCGACGTTCTCCACTGCCGCAGCGAACAAAGACGCTACGGCCGGGTTCGTCGATTCTCCGGCACGGCGCAGAAACCACGCACGAGGCAGGGTAACAACAACAACGGGTTTATTAACCCAAGATGCAGCACAGTACGACACTCACAGGCTTGCAGGCCGTAAGGGGAACTCCGCAAGACCTATCGAGTACGCTTGCCAGCGGCGCTAAGACTACCACACAAAGGGCAGCGGTCGAGCACCCGAACGAGAAGCCGCCTGCTAGAGCAGCGCGTCAACCTCTCGTGCTAGCCTGAGAGCATCTGCCGCCACGAGCGAATCGTCGGGCGCATCTTAGCTCGTAGGAGAGGAGGATGTCACCAGCGGCCCAATGGGAGATGGCGCTGCGTTGTGACGTAGGCCCGCGCAGCGCGCCAGCGTAGCGTGCCCGGACATGCCAGCGCGGAACTGAGCCGACGCTTGGCTCGCCCAGACAAAGAGGCGCCCTAGCCGCCATCTTGGCGAGTGCCGGTGCCTAAGTGCGCCCGGGCTACGCGGCCGGCCCGCGCGCGGCAGCTGGGGAACGAGGCGCCAGGTAGGAGGACGCTCTCGATCCCCACACGCTTCAAATGAAAAACAAAGAAATGAAGACAATGAAACGCTACGAGATACAGAACAACATATTCACGGCCGTATAACAGAGTTGTTTATTTCTAAGCCACATGAACTTCTAATTTATTGCTCCACATAAAGCTGAGAGAAATCACATTGTGGGCACGAAACAAGAATGAATAATCTCTCCTGGTTCAAAACACGCCTAGTGCAAGAAGTCTCGCTAGCCTCCACAGCATTGACCACTGTGCATTTTGGAGCACTCAATTTCTTAAGCTTGTTGTATTGCTCTAGCTGTGCTTTGACTGCAGTAATGAGTAAAAAGCTGAAAACTACTTGTACATATTGGCCAACTTTATATCATGAGGTGCTCAATCTTTAACCCTTTTACCATTTTGGACGAGTGCTACTCGTCCTTACCAAACTGTCCCCAAACTGCTTCGGACAAGTGTAGCTCGTCTCAATCAATCACTCATTCAGTCGATCGATCAGTCAATCAATATTTTTATTTACCATTTCAAAGAGCAGAGGGCAAGTATCGAGGGAGGAGCTCCTGAGTGACACGTTCTCTCTTAAAGTGTCCACATATTGTCTCTGCTGAGCCAGTGACATTGTTAGTAGAGCACTGAAACATTCACTTCTTTTTGTAGATCCTGATACCATGGTGCAGTCCTCTGAGCTTGCGTAGTCTGGTGCTTCCCCGTCCCTTCATGCCAGACTTTGAGGTCAACCAGGAAGATGTAAGCCCTTGCACTCTTCAAGCAATAAAATTTCAATGAATCCTGGCTGGTGTAGCTAGACCTTTCCAATAAAAGCTTTCATAATGATCTCTGGACTGTTGCGAGACCTTGCAAGCATAGGCCCAACAGCACGAGGAACATCGACAGCATGTGCCTTTTATATTCTCATGCAACAGTTGCTGTTTCCTTGCTCCTGTCATCTGAAGATGTCTGAAGTGAAGCTTCATTATAATGCAATTGGCAATAACAATATAATAAATACAATAAAGTAATTCCATCTGAAATTCCTATTGAGACCCATGCATTTGCAACCTCAATTTTGTAAAGCAAGACCTTTCTTTAAAAGATCTTGATGTTTGAAATACTGCTAACAAGGGAATTGACAGCCTCATAAAAAAAAACACAGGAAAGGCAATTATTGCTCCTTCTGTACAGTAACATCCTTAGCAAAAGCTGCTCGTTGAGAGACTAATGTTTCGTCTCGGTAACGAGAAACCTTCAAAAGAGATGAAAGAGAAGCAGCCTTATTACGAGTTTTATTGCTTTAGCAGATTATGTGGTTGTTCAAAATGTCTTTATGAGGCTTCTGCATTTTGTATAAATTTCAATGAATTGGTCAATAGTTAGTTATCTGTGTTTTATCTGTGTTGTTCCAGCCCTTCTTTCTTCTTGTTTGCTGTACAAAAAGAGACTGAACCCTTTTAATAATGAATGCCACTTTTCCCTACGGGGTTGGCAAGAATGTTTATCAGCGTCAAAGATGCACTCCGGCTGATTTCCTGTATGAACAAATACAGTAAACATTCTCTCAGTGTGGAGGTAATGTTTTTAGGGATGGGCGAATATTCAGGGGTTTCGAATATTCGAATTCGCTTCGATACGAATTTATATTATTCGAAATTTCGAAGTATTCGAAATGAATGAATATATGTGTGGTTGACCGCACATAACCCCCCCTGTAAAGGTGGTTTCACTGCAGCATCAGGTTGCTGTACCGTGAAACCACTCTGCCAGGGGAAATCTGCACTGCCGCGAAGGCATACTTCAAGGTTAAGTGTACATATTTTTTAAAGTTTAAAAGCGTGTTATATGGGCTTATATGCGCTATGTATTGTAGTTTTCAACTTGTAACGTATTTACCACTTATAACTCGCACCATACTGCTATTCAAATTTTGATACCCATTCAAGGTTTCTTCCACTCATTTCAAACCAAAAAACGTGACATTCACTCATACCTAGTTCCAATTCATTAAAACATTGTGCGAGGATCATGATGAAAATGCTCATTTTTCTTGAATAATATGTGGTAATTACTATTCGAACTATTCGATTCGAAATTATTCGACCAAATCACTATTCGCTTCGAACCTCAAATTTACTATTCGCCCATCCCTAAATGTTTTATATGTCGATCCTGTATTATTAGAGAAATATTCAATATGTTTACATGGTATTGAACAACCTAAAAGATATCCAGGTGGTAATCAATTTGTGATTAGCTAAAAGAAAGAAAAACGGGAATTTTTTCGAGGGGCTCATTTCCTTGTTAGACACAGCCCAATGAATCCAACCAACACTTAGGCCAACTAAAGCATAAGGGCCATTAATTGTTGTTTTTAATTGTTTATGTTAAATTTAAATGAATTAGAATGGATGAAAAATCCCCCTTTCCGTTTGTGGGATCTGAACCCACAACTTTCGAATTACGTGTCCAATGCTCTACCAATTGAGCTACGATGGATTGATCTTCGTCGTAGCTCCATTGGTGGAGCATTGGACACATAATTAGAAGATTGTGGGTTCAGATCCCATTGATGGAAAGGGGGATTTTTTTTACATTTTGTTTCAATTTATATCATTGACAACAATTAATAGCCCTTATGCTTTCCCTGGCCTGTCTCTTGAATTCATTTGGTTCTATCTAAAAATGGGAATGTTGCAGAGCTGTACTTTTGACAAGCACAGAATTGTGGGAAGTGACTCAATGTGAGGCTCGGTCTCTGCTGGGACAGTCTGATAACACGAGTGCCCCACTGCTGTGCAGGGAAGACTACAGCCGCGCAAGTCGTCTTCCACGCAGACACTCTGCTCCCGACTGCTCTCCCTTTGGAGGCACATCTCCAAGTCAAGAACAGACTTTGAATCTCAACCAGACTCTGGTGAGGGGAGTTTGTAGCGTGATGCAGCCACTACCGATAAAGAGGCACAAAAACTCACAGGGTTCCCTATGCATTCACCTAAGACGTCTTGAAGGCATAAACCATCTTCTTCCTTTTCTTCTCACTGGATGTATTGATCCTCCCCCACCTCCAAAAGCTTTCTGCACCTCACCTGGCTTTGCACTACCTCCGTGATCGGCCCACCTTTGACCAAGGGATGATGCCAAGTGATGATGTCATCGTGTGACATCATGTTATATGATGTCAGGGATGTCACAAATTTTGGCGATCTGTGACGTCAAGATGGCGTCATCACAGGATGATTTCTTGCATCACTCATGTTGACGCCGTCGCCGCGCGCTTATTGAGGCATCTAAGGTTTCCGCCGTAAAAATGAAAATTGGAATGATCGCCAAAATTTTCACCTTTCTATTGCATGTGGAGTATTACTAACGTATTCATTGTTGTAAGCTTCCTTTGAAGTGTTGGTGGATGTAGTTTTTATGCCCTAAAATTATGGAAATGTGTGCATTGAGGAAAGTAGAAGTTGCACTGATTAAGGAAACATGAGTATTTGCCCTCCAGGTCCTTACAGCTGCACTTGGCCTGGTACACTATCATATTGAAGGTATTTGTGAGCATCAAGGCACCTCAAAAGTGCACTCCAGTCCTTTTCTGCACATTGTTTGTTGAAATCTTGGTTGTTGAAAACATTCCTTGGACTCATTCATCGCCTCAAAGAACTTGTTCGTGGATTTTGCTAAGGGCTGTGCTCCAAGAGCACCAGCGTGAGGAGCAACGCCTTTCTGGGGTACTTTTCTGGTGCTTGAGTTCAAATCCCAAACCAGGGCGAATTTTGCATCAGCTGGGAAGCTGTCTTTCTGAGAAATCCGTGTGGATATTTTTTGCATAGTTTCATGCTACCAATGCATGGTCGACTATAATTTTCCTTTTCACTGCCACCTCTCTTGCAGGTTTTGTGGGCAAAGGCCTGAGCCGGCAAGTGAACCGTGCCTGGAACTACCTCGTCAAGGGCCTGGTGGGCACGGTGCTGCTGGTGCTGGTCTTCCCCGTGCTCTCATTGGTCGTCTGCCTGACATCTCTGGTGGCGGCACTCCTGGCACCCCTCTGGTGGGCATTTGTATTCCGATGGTGGCACCCGTCGAGTTTTCTAAAGAAATTGCTGCTGGGAACCGTAGTACCAGTGCTGATGGCAGCTGCAAGCAAGGCAGCTTAGCTATACTCGACATAGGCTTATCCAGGAGAGGGATCAGGGATGCTCCCAGAAATGTTTATGTTCAGTTTGTGTGTGCATGTGTGTGTGCATGCACACATACTAACACACACGCACATGCATATAGGCAGCTCCTGGCTACACCTGACTATGCTTTTATTAGGGATTTCTTCAGTGGCATGACCTTTGGTAAACAGAGGCTTAATGAAATCTAGCCGGACGCTGTCATGTGACAGTAATGCCTGACCTGTGTCGTGTTTTCTATCTGCAGGATGCCATGTGTGATGCTTGCCTTCCACCTACTCATGGTGCTCGCCTATGACTTCGACTCGCCAAGTGCGTTCTCCCAGCTGCTTTTTTCAAGCCCGGCTTTTTTGTTCCTATTATTTAATAAGCATTCTGTTAGGCTGAGTGTGTTTCCTGGATGACTTGCTTTGCTTCAAAATTATAAATGCATGCATCATCCTTGAAGAAGCGATGCCATAGAATGTTATAACATGCATATAAGGGATGTGATGGGTTTACATGATAAGTGTTCTTTTGTCACCTGAAATAGTATCTATATTGTGTTTTAGGTAAAAATTTGTTTCCATAGCTGTTAGTATGTGGTTTGGAACGCAAGAGGAGAATTCTTCTGAAGCTTGAATGCTATGTAAATCACAAAATCAAAGTATTACGTATTTTCTAACGTATAACCCGCAAGAACATTCTTTTATTTTGGAGCTAGAGCCAAATAAAAAATGCAAATAGACCCCTTTTATAATTGTAAAGCTAGCTTTCCTGCCATGCAGTTAGCCCAACTACCGTATTTTCCGGTGTATAAGTCGCACCTTTGTATAAGACGCACCCCCTACTTTTTACGACTTTCGAAAGAAAAAATGATATATAAGACGCACCTTTGTATAAGACGCATCTATTTTTAACTCAGTCGACATGATAAAACACAATGACCCACGCAAAGTACATTGATTGCGAAATGCGTAGTCACGCACGGCACTGAATATCTGTAAGCAGCAGTGTTATTAAGGCGCAGAAAACCACTATTTATTCTACTAGATTTGAAGCCACATCCTCCGGCGCACTGTCAAAAGTTCTTCCGCTTCGGTTGGCAGCATCGCTGGGTTGCCGTCGTCAGCCTCTGAGTAACTTTTACGCAGCATTGTAAGCACTTTGAAGCACATCGTTGGCACTGCCTGTACTATGGTGGCTACCATACCTTTAGGGCATTACCAGACTTGGCGAGAACACATAAACAACGAACGCGCCGCACGGTTATAGCACGGTTATCACACGATCGTCGGATACCACCTACACACGCATACAAAACGTAAATGGCGACCGGAAGCCGGAAGCTGCGACTACTGCTGGACTGCAGCGACGCCTCACACGGAAACTGATGATGATGATAATGAAGTGGTACTTTCGCTTTTGTAACTGATATTGTGGGCGCTACAACGTTACAATGGACCATTGTGGTGCTCTTTTTTATTTATTGCCTCAGTTCTGTGGGTTTAATTCTTCGTTTAAGAACAAACAATTCAAACAGTACAATGGGGCACGCGACAGTGGTGGCTTTTATTGCGGCCGTAATCTCCGTGGTCACCGCGCTGCTTGAACAGCAAGTAGCTGACATCTAAGATCGCAGCCGCTTCATTGTTACAACAAAATTAGATATATTTTTACGAATGCTCTCGAGCTCAGTTTATCGTACTCATAAATTAAATATAAACAAATTGGTCTCGCAGAATCACTTTTTGCGTATATAAGACGCACCGTTGTATAAGACGCACCAGCGAAAATCTAGGAAAAAAGGTGCGTCTTATACACCGGAAAATACGGTAATGGCAGCAAGTCAGTTGCTGCAAGCAACGTGATCGAGCGCGGTTTGCTTGCGCTACGACACGGAAAACGTATACTTGGCTCTCTTGATATAAACACGCATAATAGATGAGCCCCAGCACATGCAACTAGGGCCTCGTCTACACTTGAAGGACGACAGATGCCTCCATTAGTTGGGCAAATAGGCAGCGCAGAGAAGCACGCTCGTGGATTATAAAAAAGGGTTCATTCTAGTTTGCAAATGTGGCTTCACGGCAGTGCTTCACAGCTGTACAAGAAAGCTAGCTTCGTGGCAATGCGTGGGGATCATTTTTGGAAATTTTTCTGCGAATCATTGTTGGAAGGTGCGGGTTATATGCGAGAAAATACTCGAGCATGCGAGCTCCACTTGAGCTTGAGCGTGCTCAGAGGCATCTCCTTTGAGCATGCTCCACTCAGTGTGTATGCCTCAGTGCAGTGGACTGCGTACATCGTTGTGCACATTTGATGGTAGATCACGAATTGGTGGTGATGGCGCAGGCCCCGAGCGCAACCGTATCTGCGTGCTTGGTGAGGCCATCCTCTGGCAGGGGCTTGTGCTAGGCCTGCTTCAGCCGATTGCAGCGGCTGTCATAGCCTTGGTCCTGTGTCCCATAGCGGCTGGCTTCATTCTCTTGGGTGAGCCATGTCATTTATGGTTATTTGTTGTAACACTGCTGCGCTTTACGTTGTCCTCCCACTTAAGGCATCACAAAATATCACTACGAGGGTTGCTAATGGCATAGCAAAGTTGTAGTGAGCAGCATGCTTAACACTGTCTGTTGACGTATGAAGCGAAGCCTCTCTTTGTGAATAAAATGTATGCACGCAAGAGGTGTCTAGGATTTTTGTAACAGTAAATTGCATTTGTACCCTTCTGCCTCGGTGGATTACTGGTTACGGTTCTCGGCTGCTGAGCCGAAGGTTGCGGGATTGATCCCGGCCACGGCAGTCGCATTTTGGTGGAGGCAAAGTGATAAGAGGACCGTGTACTGTGCGATGTCAGTGAACATTAAAGAATTCCAGATGGTTGAAATTTCCGTAGCACTTCAGTACGGTGTGCCTGATAATCATATCGTGGTTTCGGCACATAAAAATTTAGGTATTCTTATTATTATTGGCATTTGTACTGTTTTGTTTTTCATTTTTAACTGTCCCAAGTTTCAGTAAAAGAAAGGTTACATTATCTTGCGAAAATAAGAAATTATTACTGTGCAGTTATGACAGGACCTCGTATAGACATGCTGTCATTATGAATTCAAATCGAAGCAATTCTGAACTGCTTCAATGTGTTTATCCAATTTAAAGTTTCACCTTGACTTTTAATTCTGACTACAGAATGTTCACTTGGAAACACTGCGTGCTTATTAACCAACTGCAGAGAATTTACACTTCGCATTTTCAAGTAATTAAATGCAACAGAAATTTGGATCAGTTATTTCCTGCTCCCATTTCAATTTATGATGCTGCTACACAATTTGCTTATGTGCAGGTTCTGTTAATTTGTCATCATAATTCTGCCACTGGCAGAGTATCCAGTTTCGTTTATAATAAGCGGATTTGGGCCTCTTTTTTCGCCAAGTCGCTTGTTGAATTTTCCAGTCACTTGTTGCATTTTTTGGGCGTATTTGCATTTTCCCAGCAAATGTAGTTATTTTAGTGA